>NC_141535.1:50627500-50892500 GCF_021556685.1 Rattus norvegicus
TATATACATATGTATATGTATATATATATTCATGCAAGCAAATATATATATTATATATATATTCTTCCCTTTCTTAAAAGAAGTAAAATCTTATAGAAACACAAAAGTGAATTTAAAGATGTATATATCAACAGTCTTGTGCTGATATCAAGCTTGATTGCACTAATTTTACCTATAATTGGATGAGATGGCATAGCCTATGTAAATCACAGGGTTGGGAAGTAGAGGCAGGAGGATTTAGACACCAAGGCTATCTTTGACCACTTTGTGAATTCCTAAGGCCAGTTTTGTGTTCATGAGACTCTATATCATTGGTTCTTAACCTGTGGGTGGCAACCATTGGAAAAAACATATTTCTAATGGTCTTAGGAACTCCAACTATAATTGTATTTTAGTTGCTACCTTTTAATTGTAATTTTACTTCTGAGTGGTGTCTTGATTCCAAAGACCATAAGAAATATCTGTTTTCTGATGACCAAAAACTCAGCCATCTTAAAAAAAAACAACAAACAAACAAACAAAAAAACCAAAAAAAAACAAAAACCTAAGGCTGAGCATAATGGCACACACCTTTAATCCAAATACTCAGAGAACAGAGGCAAATAGCTCTCTGTGAGTTCTAGACAAGCCTGGCCTGCATAATGAGTTCCATCACCACCACTACTACATAGAGAGACCCTGTCTCAATACACAAACAAAGCCAGAACCAAACCACAAACACTACAATTGGCACCCAAAAGAAGTATATAATTCCAACAATTTCAAGGTAGAATTAAGACCTACTAGGAGTTCAAGGTCAGCCTGGAGTATATGAAACCCTGCCTCAGAAAACAAAACAAACAAACAGCATATAATAGAATCAGGGAGAAATCATCATTGGCTAAGAATTTGATCATGATGTTGCATTGTGTGTACGCAGGTACTTTGAACGAATGCTTGCTCATTTTCATGTCTCTGGTGAAAAGTAACGAATTATATTAAATATTGACCTAACTATATCAGAGTTCTTGTTTCCATTGGCTTTTTTCATACGAACATACATTACTTGCTAAATTGCTGCCCATAGGGAAAGCATGTGTGGAGTTGGTTCTGAATTAATTTTGGACTTCAGAGTGTAAGAAGGGAAGGAAGACATCTTGGTAAGAGATATTCATACTGCCGAGGATCATAATAGCTTTCAGGAAAATTCTAATGATTTTTTTGTATGAAAACAAATCCCAGTAGTTTCCCTAATTACAGAAAAGTCCATGGAAAATTACTAAAGTTTGGTAATTTTTGGTGTATATAAATTCTGTTTTCTTCCAGAATTTACCATACCATCAGAGGTTTGGTTGCCTCTCTCCCCAACTCTGCTGGCTTATAAAATAGTCTTAGTAATCAGGGCTTGCTAGATGCCCTCCATTGATTTTATGTCCTAACTGAATTGAATTATAAAGATAGAAATTTAAAATTTTTTGATGTCGTAACCTGAGACAGAAGGAAAATTATGTTCCTGTGTTAGAATCACATTTCCTGTAAGGAAAAAAAATGTTCAAATCGCATACCAAACAAAATTTTGACAGTTTATGAATTGATTTTTCTAAAGTATTTCAGTTTAAACTACATTTCGATATACTTGTTAACTTTAAGAACTTTTCAATGTTTTACTACTGCAGCAATTAATGGAAGTTTTGGATTTTGCAGTGAAATTTTTTGCGTGTCCATACTGTGTTATTCTGAACTAAGGAAACAGTACACACAAATACTTTTAGTTCCTACTGATGCCATGTTCACTGCTCCTTCTGTGAGTCCCAATTTAAAAAGTACATACAAGAATGTTAATGCACCTTTTATTTGCTTTACTTTGCTTTTGAGGACAGTGTCTCTGGGTAGCTCAAGCTATCCTGGAACTATCTCTGTAGACCAGGTTGTCCTCACAGAGATCTGCCTGTACTTGCCTCTTGAATGCTGGGTTCAAAAGTGTGGGTCACCAAAACCAGGCCAATTAATGTATTTTTAATTATTAAGAGAAAGAATGTTTTTAAAAAATGTGTATATCTCCACCAGAACTAAGTAGATTTTAGAATGCAAATCCTTAGATGCTGCCTGTCCAATCAATCATATGCCAAATGTGTGCTTAGGTGTGTATATTTGGTCTTCCAAATCACTGAGCTCTAATTATATATGTTTGCATATATAATTTTATATTTTAAGATAGGATCCTTTCAAAATTAGAATTACTCACAATTTTTCTCTATTTACCATAGGTGAAGATATATGAAAATCAGAAGTTGACCCCCGCAGAGAGCTCGTAGGCAGCACCCCACGAGCAAACTTGAGCCTCGGGACCACAGGTAAGACAAACCTTCCTGCTCCAAGCGACCTGCCTGGTGAACTCAGGACACACAGAGGCAAAATTCCTCTAGGACCAGACACTTCCGGTTTTTGGCGGGAGTCCCAAACCCACGGATCCCTGCCCGCAGCAGCTCTCAGCTCCCAAACCCCGTGGGAGAGAGACCTCACCACCTGGACAGGTGGGCACTCCTGAGACTGCAGAGCAGAAGAGATCATCAACACTGCCCACCTCTGCCCACATCTGTGGCCCAAGAGGAAACTGTATATGGCCTCTGGATTCCCTTGGATAAGGGCACAGGAGCAGCGGATCCCCTGCATCTGAGACACCTCGGGAACCTGAAGGGACTGACCAGATAAACAGTTCTCTGCACCCAAATCCCGTGGGAGGGAGAGCTAAACCTTCAGAGAGGCACACACACCTGGGAAACCAGAAGAGACTGCACTCTGCCCACATAACTGATTCCAGAGGAAAACACCAAATGCCATCTGGAACCCTGGTGCACGGAAGTTCCCGGAAAGGGTGGCGCAGAACTTACTGGTTGATGCCCCCACGGAGAGCTCATAAGCAACACCCCACGAGCAAACTAGAGCCTCGGGACCACAGGTAAGACAAAGCTGCCTACTCCAAGCGACCTGCCTAGTGAACTCAGGGCACAGAACCACAGGAACAGCTGAAGACCTGTAGATAGGAAAAACTACACACCCGAAAGCAGAACACTCTGTTCCCATAACTGGCTGAAAGAAAATAGGAAAACAGGTCTACAGCACCCCTGACACACAGGCTTATAGGACAGTCTAGCCACTGTCAGAAATAGAAGAACAAAGTAACACTAGAGATAATCTGATGGAGAGAGGCAAGCATAGGAATCCAAGCAACAGCAACCAAGACTACATGGCATCACCGGAGCCCAATTCTCCCACCAAAGCAAACACTGAATATCCAAACACACCAGAAAAGCAAGATCTAGTTTCAAAATCATATTTGATCATGATGCTGGAGGACTTCAAGAAAGACGTGAAGAACTCCCTTAGAGAAACACAGGAAAACATAAATAAACAAATAGAAGCCTACAGAGAGGAATCACAAAAATCCCTGAAAGAATTCCAGGAAAACTCATAGCGCTGAGTGCCTGCAGAAAGAAACAGGAAAGAGCATATGTCAGCAGCTTGACAGCACACCTAAAAGCTCTAGAACAAAAAGAAGCAAATCCACCCAGGAGGAGTAGAAGGCAGGAAATAATCAAACTCAGAGCTGAAATCAACCAAGTAGAAACAAAAAGAACCATAGAAAGAATCAACAGAACCAAAAGTTGGTTCTTTGAGAAAATCAACAAGATAGATAAACCCTTAGCCGGACTAACGAGAGGACACAGAGAATGTGTCCAAATTAACAAAATCAGAAATGAAAAGGGAGACATAACTACAGATTCAGAGGAAATTCAAAAAATCATCAGATCTTACTATAAAAACCTATATTCAACAAAACTTGAAAATCTACAGGAAATGGACAATTTCCTAGACAGATACCAGGTACCGAAGTTAACTCAGGAACAGATAAACCAGTTAAACAACCCCATAACTCCTAAGGAAATAGAAGCAGTCATTAAAGGTCTCCCAACCAAAAAGAGCCCAGGTCCAGACGGGTTTAGTGCAGAATTCTATCAGACCTTCATAGAAGACCTCATACCAATATTATCCAAACTATTCCACAAAATTGAAACAGATGGATCACTACCGAATTCCTTCTATGAAGCCACAATTACTCTTATACCTAAACCACACAAAGACACAACAAAGAAAGAGAACTTCAGACCAATTTCCCTTATGAATATCGACGCAAAAATACTCAATAAAATTCTGGCAAACTGAATCCAAGAGCACAACAAAACAATCATCCACTATGATCAAGTAGGCTTCATCCCAGGCATGCAGGGATGGTTTAATATACGGAAAACCATCAACGTGATCCATTATATAAACAAACGGAAAGAACAAAACCACATGATCATTTCATTAGATGCTGAGAAAGCATTTGACAAAATTCAACACCCCTTCATGATAAAAGTCCTGGAAAGAATAGGAATTCAAGGCCCATTCCTAAACATAGTAAAAGCAGTATACAGCAAACCAGTTGCTAACATTAAACTAAATGGAGAGAAACTTGAAGCAATCCCACTAAAATCAGGGACTAGACAAGGCTGCCCACTCTCTCCCTACTTATTCAATATAGTTCTTGAAGTTCTAGCCAGAGCAATCAGACAACAAAAGGAGGTCAAGGGGATACAGATCGGAAAAGAAGAAGTCAAAATATCACTATTTGCAGATGATATGGTAGTATATTTAAGTGATCCCAAAAGTTCCACCAGAGAACTACTAAAGCTGATAAACAACTTCAGCAAAGTGGCTGTGTATAAAATTAACTCAAATAAATCAGTAGCCTTCCTCTACACAAAAGAGAAACAAGCCGAGAAAGAAATTAGGGAAACGACACCCTTCATAATAGACCCAAATAATATAAAGTACCTCGGTGTGACTTTAACCAAGCAAGCAAAAGATTTGTACAATAAGAACTTCAAGACTCTGAAGAAAGAAATTGAAGAAGACCTCAGAAGATGGAAAGATCTCCCATGCTCATGGATTGGCAGGATTAATATAGTAAAAATGGCCATTTTACCAAAAGCGATCTACAGATGCAATGCAATTCCCATCAAAATACCAATCCATTTCTTCAAAGAGTTAGAGCAATTTGCAAATTCATCTGGAATAACAAAAAACCCAGGATAGCTAAAACTATCCTCAACAATAAAAGGACTTCAGGGGGAATCACTATCCCTGAACTCAAGCAGTATTACAGAGCAATAGTGATAAAAACTGCATGGTATTGGTACAGAGACAGACAGATAGACCAATGGAACAGAATTGAAGACCCAGAAATGAACCCACACACCTATGGTCACTTGATTTTTGACAAAGGAGCCAAAACCATCCAATGGAAAAAAGATAGCATTTTCAGCAAATGGTGCTGGTTCAACTGGAGGTCAACATGTAGAAGAATGCAGATCGATCCATGCTTATCACCCTGTACAAAGCTTAAGTCCAAGTGGATCAAGGACCTCCACATCAAACCAGATACACTCAAACTAATAGAAGAAAAACTAGGGCAGCATCTCGAACACATGAGCACTCGAAAAAATTTCCTGAACAAAACACCAGTGGCTTATGCTCTAAGATCAAGAATCGACAAATGGGATCTCATAAAACTGCAAAGCTTCTGTAAGGCAAAGGACACTGTGGTTAGGACAAAACGGCAACCAACAGATTGGGAAAAGATCTTTACCAATCCTACAACAGATAGAGGCCTTATATCCAAAATATACAAAGAACTCAAGAAGTTAGACCCCAGGGAGACAAATAACCCTATTAAAAAATGGGGTTCAGAGCTAAACAAAGAATTCACAGCTGAGGAATGCCGAATGGCTGAGAAACACCTAAAGAAATGTTCAACATCTTTAGTCATAAGGGAAATGCAAATCAAAACAACCCTGAGATTTCACCTCACACTAGTGAGAATGACTAAGATCAAAAACTCAAGTGACAGCAGATGCTGGTGAGGATGCTGAGAAAGAGGAACACTCCTCCATTGTTGGTGGGATTGCAGACTGGTACAACCATTCTGGAAATCAGTCTGGAGTTTCCTCAGAAAATTAGACATTGAACTGCCTGAGGATCCAGCTATACCTCTCTTGGGCATATACCCAAAAGATGCCTCAACATATAAAAAAGGCACGTGCTCCACTGTGTTCATCGCAGCCTCATTTATAATAGCCAGAAGCTGGAAAGAACCCAGATGCCCTTCAACAGAGGAATGGATACAGAAAATGTGGTACATCTACATAATGGATTATTACTCAGCTATTAAAAACAATGACTTTATGAAATTCGTAGGCAAATGGTTGGAACTGGACAATATCATCCTGAGTGAGGTAACCCAATCACAGAAAATCACACATGGTATGCACTCATTGATAAGTGGCTCTTAGCCCAAATGGTTGAATTACCCTAGATGCCTAGAACAAATGAAACTCAAGACGGATGATCAAAATGTGAATGCTTAACTCCTTCTCTAAAAGGGGAACAAGAATACCCTTGGCAGGGAATAGAGAGGTAAAGATTAAAACAGAGGCAGAAGGAACACCCATTCAGAGCCCGCCCCACATGTGGCCCATACATATACAGCCATCCAATTAGACAAGATGGATGAAGCAAAGAAGTGCAGGCAGACAGGAGCCGGAATGTGATCTCTCCTGAGAGACACAGCCAGAATACAGCAAATACAGAGGCGAATGCCAGCAGCAAACCACTGAACTGAGAACAGGACCCCCGTTGAAGGAATCAGAGAAAGAACTGGAAGAGCTTGAAGGGGCTTGAGACCCCATATGTACAACAATGCCAAGCAACCAGAGCTTCCAGGGATAAAGCCACTACCTAAAGACTATACATGGACTGACCCTGGACTCTGACCTCATAGGTAGCAATGAATATCCTAGTAAGAGCACCAGTGTAAGGGGAATCCCTGGGTCCTGCTAAGACTGAACCCCCAGTGAACGTGATTGCTGGGGGGGAGGGCGGCAATGGGGGGGGAGGATGGGGAGGGGAACACCCATAAAGAAGGGGAGGGGGAGGGGTTAGGGGGATGTTGGCACGTAAATCGGGAAAGGGAATAACACTCGAAATGTAAATAAATACTCAAGTTAAAAAATAAATAAAAAAAGAAGAAAATCAGAAGTTAACATGGCAATTTAAGTTTGCAATTTGTTTATATATTAACTTGATATTACTGAGTTAAAATGAAAAAGGACCCTTGACTGTTTCAATGCAGCTTGATGACTAAAAGAGTAATGTTGGTATTTGGGTTTTATACTGGACTATGTTCCACAAAAATAGTAACAAGTTACTTCTCAATGATGGAAGTTTTGCCCTTGTTCAGAGTGTTGAATTTCTGTTTATGAAAGCAATTTCAGTTAGTAACAGTGGAAGAGGGTGGCAGGATGGAAGAAAGAACCAATTGTCAGTATTCTTCAGTTCTGCTATCTACCTCCAAAGGTCTTTTAAGAAAACAACCCTTTCAACCACCATTGGTCTATGTTCCATGGTTACCGTGGTCATTACCACTTCCTATTGTGCTGATCTTGTGCCTTTGTCCAAGAACATTCATTTGCTCAGAGTTATAAAAACTGGTTGGTTATTTGGGGTGTTTTGTTCTCCTTTTCTGAGACAGCTTCACTCTTTTACCTAGGTTAGACTTGAACTCATTTTGCAGTCCAAGCTCTCTAGGAATTTGTGGCAAACCTCCTGCCCCAGCCTTCCAAATGCTGAGATTACAGATGTCTGTCACCGTGCTACATTTTGGTAGTTTACAAAAAAGAAGAAGAAGAAGAAGAAGAAGAAGAAGAAGAAGAAGAAGAAGAAGAAGAAGAAGAAGAGGAGGAGGAGGAGGAGGAGGAGGAGGAGGAGGAGGAGGAGGAGGAGGAGGAGGAGGAGGAGGAGGAGGAAGAAAGAATGTGTTTCCTAACCTCTAGGCTTGACACCATAAAAAAGAAATCTGAACCATGATAATCTCAACTTGTTGTATAACTAAATATCTAGTTATGTTTTTAGAAACCTTGTGCAGACATAGAGGAGTTTGAAGCTACCATGTATAGTTAATATACATTGGTGCTCAGAACTGATCTCAGTGCCAGGAACTGATCTGAAATGACCTAACAGCTCCCTGTACCCAAATCCCATGGGGGAGAGAGCTGAACACCCAGAAGTTCAGACAGTCCTGAGACCACAGGACAGTCTGCCACTTTTGCTCACCTCTCCCACATCCCTGGCCCAAGAGAAAACTGCATAGTGCCTCTGGATACAGGAATATAGGAGCAGTCAGCAGCAGGAACTTCCTGGGTCTGGCCTGTGCCTAGAACTGAACTGAACCGGTCACACAGTTTTCTGTATCCAAATCCCATGGGGGAGAGAACTGGACCCTGAGAAGTGCAGACACTCCTGAGAACTCAGGGAAGACTACTCTCTGCCCACATTCCCGATCCAAGAGGAAATTGCCTAGTGCCAGCTGTGCTTTCTGGGCACAGGGACCTAGGAGCAGTCAGGGGCAGGACTCTTTGGGTTTCTGACTGCACCAAAAGTTGAAAGTCATTCACCAGGAGTGCATACACACCTGAGAGCAGAGCTCTTTGTTCCCAGATCCAGCTGGAAGAAGAATAGGTCTACAGGAGTGCTGATACACAGGCCTACAGGAATGTCAGGCCACAGTAAAAGACAGCAAGACAAGCTAACACCAGAGACTACCTGATGGCAAGAGGCAAGCACAGGAACCTAAGCAACAGAAACCAAGACTACTTGGTATCATCAGAGCCCATTTCTCCCACCAAAGCAAACACTGAATATACAAACACACTGGAAAAGCAAGATTTAGATATAAAATCATATTTTATGGTTATGATGGAAGATTTTAAGAAGGACATAAATAACGCCCTTAAAGAAATACAGGACAGTTTGCAGGAATTCCTGGCAACTGACAGGTCTTCAGGGTGTCAGCTGCCTCTGTTTATGCAGCCTCTCTGCACCAACAGTAGCACAGGCTTCTGTTCTGAGAAGATAACAGTGACATTTTATTCTATTTTTCTTTTTATAATATCCAGTTTGTGACTGGTTGAGTGTGTGAGAACACTGTCAGGTCAAACACAGATGGTCAGTCAAGTTTCCATGTCAGGGGCACAGGGGCCACTTCTCCTTCTGTATATGTTCATGTCAAAGATTGGGCCACAAATTTAAGGAATGGCTTTATGAGTGCAGGAGATCCCTGGATGTGTTTCTTCTGCCATTATGCATATAAATTCGTTTGGATGGGGTCCAAGTCTTAACAAGAAAGTTTATTCTTCATAGAATATTAATAGTGGAGATTGCATATAACCCTTTCCCTAGTCTGGAAACATTCATTTCTAAAAATATTGGTTTTGATATGCTTTCCAGGATGGTTGCTGAGAGGAGAGCTGCAAAAGAAAGATGCTTACACAAATACATAGGTGAATGCCATCATTAAACCACTGAATTGAGAACAGGACCCCCGTTGAAGGAATCTTAGAAAGAACTGAAAGAGCTTGAAGGGGCTTGAGACCCCATATGAACAACAATGCCAACTAACCAGAGCTTCCAGGGACTAAGCCACTACTCAAAGACTATACATGGACTGACCCTGGGCTCCAACCTCATAGGTAGCAATGAATAGCCTAGTAAGAGCACCAGTGGAAGGGGAAGCCCTTGGTCCTGCCAAGACAGAACCCCCAGTGAACAGGATTGTTGTGGGGAGGGCGGTAATGGGGGGAGGATGGGGAGGGGAACATTCATATAGAAGGGGAGAAGGAGGGGTTAGGGGGATGTTGGCCTGGAAACCGGGAAAGGGAATAACAATGGAAATGTAAATAAGAAATACTCAAGTTAATAAAGATAAAAAACAAAAAAGAAGGAAAGATGCTTACAGAGGATCCGGGGAAGAAGAGCAGAGGTCAATGTACATTTTTTAATTAAGCGCTTGAATTTGAATATTCTGCCAATCGCACACCCATGTAACCTTGGCTAATGATGTATTAAATAAAATAAGCTGTGGCAATCAGGACAACACAAGTAAACAAATAGAAGCCCTTAAAAAGGAAACACAACAATCCCTTAATGACTAGCAGGAAAAAAACAGCCAAATGGGTGAAGGAATTGAACAAAACCATCCAAGATTTATAAATGGAAATAGAAACAATAAAGAAAACACAAAGGGAGAGAACACTGGAGATAGAAAATCTTGGAAAGAGATCAGGAGTCACAGATGCAAGCATCCCAAACAGAATTATAAGAGACAGAAGAGAAAATCTCAGGGGCAGAAGATAACCATAGAAAACATTGACACAACAAAGATAATGTAAAATGAAAAAGCTCCTAGCCCAAAACATCCCGGAAATCCAGGATTCAATGAATAGATCAAACCTGAGGATAATAGGTATAGAAGAGAGTGAGGACTCCAAATTAAAGGGCCAGTAAATATCCTCAACAAAATTATAGGTGAAAACATCCATAACCTAAAGAAAGAGATGCCCATAACATGCAAGAAGCATACAGAACTCCAAATAGATTGGACCAGGAACGAAATTCCTCCTGTCACATAATAGTCAAAACACCAAATGCACGAAACAAAGAAAGAATATTAAAATCAGTAAGGAAAAAAGGTCAAGTAACATATAAAGGCAAACCTATAAGAATTACACCAGACTTCTCACCAGAGGCTATGAAAGCCAAAAGATCTTTGGCAGATGTCATATAGACCCTCAGACAACACAAATGCCAGCCTAGGCTACTATATCCAGCAAAACTCTCAATTAACATAGATGAAGAAACCAAGATATTCCATGACAAAACCAAATTTACACAATATCTTTCTACAAATCCAGCCCTACAAAGGATAATAGATGGAAAACTCCAACATGAGGAAGGAAACTACACCCTAGAAAAAGCAAGAAAGTAATCCCCTTGCAACAAAACCAAAAGAAGAGAGAGACAAATATAATTCCACATTGAACAACGAACAAAAGTAACAGGAAGCAACAATCACTATTCCTTAAGATCTCTCAACATCAATGGACTCAACTCCCCAATAAAAAGACATAGACTAACAGACTGGATATGTAAAGAAGACCCATCATTTTGTTACATACAGGAAACACACCTCAGAGACAAAGACAGACCCAACCTCAGAGTGAAAGGCTGGGAAACAACTTTCCAAGCAAATGGTCAGAAGAAGCAAGCTGGAGTAGCCATTCTAATATCGAATAAAATTGACGTTCAACCAAAAGTCATCAAAAAAGATAAAGAAGGACACTTCATATTCATCAAACAAAAAATCCACCAAGATGAACTTTCAATCCTAAATATCTATGCACCATATGTAAGGGCACCTACATTCATAACAGAAACCTTACTAAAGCTCAAATCACACATTGCACCTCACACAATAATAGTAGATTTTAACACCCCACTCTCATCAATGGACAGATCATGAAAACAGAAATTAACAGAGACATAGAGAATCTAAAAGAAATTGTGAACCAAATGGACATAACAGATATTTGTAGAACATTTCATCCTAAAATAAAAGGATACATCTTCTCAACACCTCATAGTACCTTCTCCAAAATTGACCATACAATCGGTCACAAAACAGGCCTCAACAGATACAGGAAGATAGAAATGATCTCATCCTATCAGATCACCACAGACTAAGGCTGGTCGTCAATAACAACAAAAATGACAGAAAGCCCACATACACATGGAAGTTGAGTAATGCTCTAGTCAACGATAACTTGGTCAAGGAAATAAGAAAGAAATTAAAGACTTCTTAGAATTTAATGAAAATGAAAGTACAACATACCCAAACTTATGGGATACAATGAAAGCAGTGCTAAGAGGAAAACTCATAGCTCTGAGTGCCTGCAAAAAGAAACAGGAGAGAGCATACACCAGCAGCTTGACTGCACACCTAAAAGTTCTAGAACAAAAAGAAGCAAATACACCCAAGAGCAGTGGAAGACAGAAAACAATCAAACTCAGGGCTAAAATCAACCAAGTAGAAACAAAACGGACTATACAAAGAATCAATAAAACCAGGAGATGGATCTTCAAGAAAATCAACAAGACTAACCAGAGGGCACAGAGAGTATATCCAAATTAACAAAATCAGAAAGGAAAAGGGAGACATAACAACAGACTATGAGGAAATTCAAAACATCATCAGATCCAACAACAAAAGCCTATATTTAACAAAATTGGAAAATCTGGAGGAAATGGACAATTTTCTAGAAAAATACCAGGTACCAAAGTTAAATCAGGAACAGATAAACCACCTTAACAACCCCATAACTCCTAAAAGAAATTGAAGCAGTTACTAAAAATCTCCCAACCAAAAAGAGCCCAGGACCAGATGGGTTTAGTGCAGAATTCTATCAGACCTTCATAGAAGATCTCAGAACAATACTGTCCAAACTCTTCCACAAAATAGAGACAGACAGAGCACTACAAAATTCCTTCTATGAAGTCACAATTATGCTTATAACTAAACCACACAAAGACCCAACAAAGAAATAGAACTTGAGGCCAATTTCCCTTATGAATATTGATGCAAAAATACTCAATAAAATTCTCGAAAACCGAATCCAAGAATACTTCAAAATGATCATCTATCATGGTCAAGTAGGCTTCATCCCAGGGATGCAGGGATGGTTAAACATATGGAAATTCACCAACATAATCCACTATATAAAGAAACTCAAAGAAAAAAAACCCACATGATCATTTCATTAGATGCTGAGAAAGCATTTGACAAAATTCAACACCCCTTCATGAAAAAAGTCCTAGAAAGATCAAGAATTCAAGGCCCATGACTATACATAGTAAAAGTAATATGCAGCAAACCAGTAGCTAACATTAAACTAAATGGACAGAAACTTGAAGCAATCCCACTAAAATCAGGGCCTAGACAAGTGTGCCCACTCTCTCCCTACTTATTCAATATAGTACTCAAAGTCCTAGCCAGAACAATCAGACAAGGTAAGGAGGTCAAAGGGATACAAGCTGTTTCCTTTCGGAAGAAGTCAAACTATCACTATTTGCAGATGGGAAGATAGTATATTAAGTGACCCCCAAAAGTTCTACCAGAGAACTACTAAGCCTGATAAACAACTTTAGCAAAGTGGCTGGGTATAAAATTAACTCAAACAAAGCGGTAGTCTTCCTCCATTCAAAGGATAAAGGATAAATAGGCTGAGAAAGAAATTAGGGAAATGACACCCTTCACAATAGTCCTAAATAATATAAAATACTTCAGTGTGACTTTAACCAAGCAAGTGAAAGATTTGTATGACAAGAACTTCAAATCTCTGAAGAAAGAAATTAAAGAAGATCTCAGAAGATGCAAAGTCCTCCCATCCTTATGAATTAGCAGGATAAATATAAAAATCACCATTTTCCAAAAGTAATCTAAAGATTCAATGTAATCCCCATCAAAATTCCAACTCAATTCTTCGTAGAGTTAGATAATTTGCAAATTCATTTTGAATAACAAAAAACCCAGGATATTGAAAACTATACTCAACAATAAAAGAACTTCTGGGGGAATCACCTTTGACAAAGGAGCCAAATCCATCCAATGGAAAAAAGATAGCAGTTTCAACAAATGGTGCTGGTTCAACTGGAGGTCAACATGTAGAAGAATGCAAATCAATACATTTTTATCACCCTGTACAAAGCTCAAGTCCAAGTGGATCAAGGACCTCCACATCAAACCAGATACACTCAAACTAATAGAAGAAAAAGTGCAGAAAAGTCTGGATAACATGGGCACTGGAGAAAATTTCCTAAACAGAACACCAATGGCTTATTCTCTAAGATCAGTGATCAACAAATGGGACCTCATAAAATTGCATAGCTTTTGTAAGGCAACGGACACTGTCATTAGGACAAAAAGGGCACCAACAGATTGGGAAAAGATCTTTACCAATCCTACATCCAATAGAGGGCTAATATCCAAAGTATGCAAAGAATTCAAGAAGTTAGATTTCAGAGAATCAAATAACCCTATTTAAAAATGGGGTACAAAGCTAAACAAAAAATTCTCAGCTGAGGAATATTGAATGGCAGAGAAACACCTAAAGAAATGTTTAATATTCTTAGTCATCAGGGAAATGCACATCAAAACAACCATGAGATTCCACCTCACACCAGTCAGAATGGTTAAGATAAAAAACTCAAGGGACAACTATATATATTCACCAAGACTATATAAGATTAGTGAAACTAAGAAAGGCATGCTGACAGTAACTGGATATAGATGCCTCTTGAGAGACACAGCCAGAGCATGTCAAATACAGAGGCAAATGATAGCAGCAAACCACTGAACTGAGAACACAGCCCCCGTTGGAGGAATTAGAAAAAGGATTGAAAGAGCTGAAGGGGCTTGCAACCCCATAAGAACAACAATGTCAACCAACCTGTGCTCCGAGGTACTAAACCACTACCCAAAGACTATATATGGACTGACCCATGGCTCCAACTGCATATGTAGCCGAAGAAGCCCTGTTGGGCACCAATGGAAGGAGAAGCCTTTGACCCTGTCAAGGTTGGACCCCCAGTGTAGGGGAATGTTGGGAGCGGGAAGTGGGATAAATGGGGAGGGAAACACCCTTTAGAAGGGGAGGGAATGGGATAGGGGTCTTATGTCTGGAAAACTGGGAAAGGGAGTAACATTTGAAATGTAAATTTGAAAAAAATCCAATAAAAAATATTTAACATCTACTTTGGCTTTTTGTGTTTTGTAGAGTCTTGTCTGTGATCAGGGATAAATCTGGGCTGATTTCTTCCATACATACTAAATTGTTGTCATCTGGGGAAGAATATTAATAACAATTGCCCAAATACTGTTAAAAATCCTTTTAAGATGTATGTAAAATGAAAGCATAGCCTAGAACTATGACTTGTATTTATTAACATAGAAATTGAGAGGCTGAGGAAGGAAGGAGGCTGTGAGTTTAACAACCCAAAGCTACATGAAAGCTTCTAGACTAGTAAAGCTACATTGTGAGATACCACGTCAAATGATATTAATAAGCAAAAATGAATACACACATCTAATTATAGACTGTGGTGGTTTGAATAGGAACGGCCCCCATAGACTCTTGGGTTTGAATGCTTGGACCATAGGGAGTGGTACTGTTAGGAGGTGTGGCCTTCTTCGAGTAAGCTTGGCCTTGCCAGAGGAAGTGTGTCACTGTGCGGGTGGGCTTGACGTCTTGGAAACTCAAGAGTTCTCTTCCCAACGCCTGTGAGTTAAGATGTAGAACTCTCAGTTCCTTCTCCACCATCATGCCTGCTTGCACATTAGCATGCTTCTTGCTGTGATGATAATGGGCTAAAACTCTGAAACTGTAAACGACAGCCCCAATTAAATGATTTCCTTTATGAGAGTTGCTATGGTGGTCATAGTGTCTCTTCACAGTAATAAAACCCTATGGTAGAGAAATTTATCTTCATAATGAAATAGTAAGATTCCCACCGAAGTTAAGATCACCAAATCAGAAGTAAATTGTGCTTAAAACAACACAACTATTTTGTGTCATTGTTGACCATTCTAACATGCTCTTCCTATTCTAGTTGGAAAGAATTGTGCAAAGAACGTAGTATTATATGTGACATGGATGTAGAGGACTCTTTTGTAACCTACATACCACTAAGTACTAACTTTAAACTGATTTGACACAATAGAGATTATTTTCTGCCCTTGGCTAGAAAATAATACATTTGAAAGTCAAAAGGAAATATGTCCTAGGTTCTGAGGCACAGCAAAGAGTGTTGTTGTGTTGATCAGGATTTGTTTGGAGAATACACTAAGGCTTCGACAGTTTGGTCTGATATTTATGAAATGTAATTTGCCACATATTAAAAACTCATTCTTAGTAATAAGTAGTTTTCAGAAATGTCTTGCTTTCATGCCTGCAGCAAGCAGCTTCGTTTTCTGGTTTCAGTGAGGACAGCAATAGAACATAATTCTTACACACGACTAGAGGATGAGTCACCAAGAACTGGCCGTGAAATCCTTGAGCAGCAACTGCCTCCTCAATGAAACGTCTTCTGATCCTTTCTCTATTGTGAAGAATATTGGCTGTTACAGTCAGACAGCCTGCCACCTCCACAGGGACAAAAGGGAGAGGCTATGGATATCCTCGACTGCTGGGATAATTGGCTTTTATCCACAGTTGTCTGGCCACATTTCATTGTTCTCTGTCATATACTCCTTCACCTGCTGGTTGTCTCCAGGACCCTGCATATCGGAACAGCTATTATAAATCAAGACACGTTTACCTGCAATTTTCAACTAATTGGTGACAGAAAAACCCAGAAACTTAAACCCTGGAGAGTAGCCAACCACTCCTGGCCACAAGTGCTACTCTTCCCGTTAAAAACTCACTGGAAGAAGGATCTGGTCTACTAACAAGCTGAAGACTAGGGAGGAAGAAGCATTTATTTAATTCTGCACTTTATGGAATGCTTCCAAATTTCCTATGTGATCATGAGCTTCATGGACCAGATTCATGGACCCCATTTCCAGAGAAAATTGGGTGTAGGGGCTCTGTGAGTCTCTGAGTTGCTTTTCTGTGTTGTGATTGAATACCCTGACATAAACCAAGTGAGGGAATTAAAGGATTTATTTTGACTTGGAGTTACAGAGGGACAGAATCCATAGTCAGGGAAGGTAAGGTAGCTGGAACATAAGCCCTGCCTGATTGTTTGCAAGTGAAAAGATTACATTTCTTCCACACACAGAAAAAAAAAAAAAGGGAGAGAACCGGAAGAGAGGCCAGGCTCCACAACCATAAAGGTACCTCCATGAACGCACTCTTCCAGCAAGGCCTCACCTCCTAAAGCTCTAACCTTCCCAAACAGTGCCACCAACTGGTGACCAAGTGTTCAAATACATGAGCAAAGGCTCGGTTCCAGATTTGTGTCCTTGAGGAAAATACACTTTCTCAGAAAGTTATTCACCACCCCTGGGACAGAGAGAGATAAAATAGTACGTGGAGGCACATAGATGCTTCACACCCATAGCCCATACCTGTGGCACTGTGTTTGTTTGATACTTTCTTTGCAAGATTTACCCCCTCAAAACTCAAGATGAATAAAGCTATGAGGGTGCATAATGCATCCTTTTTGAATCCCTTGGGTGACCAATAAAAAACAACAACAATAACAAAAAGTCACTTATTACCTGTTAACAATATATGTAAAAAATACATGTCAGAGCTAGACAGTGGGAGCACATACCTTTAATCAGACCTTTAATATGAGCACTTGGGAGGCAGAGAAAGGTGAATCTGTAAGTTCAAGGCCAGTCTGGTGTATAGAGTCAGTTCCTGGATGGTGAGAGCTATAAAAACAAAACAAAACAAAACAAAAAAAAACAAACAAAAAACAAAAATAAAAACAAAAAACCCAACAACAACAACAACAAAACAAACAAAAACAAAACCCCACCAACCTAACAACAAAAAAGTCAGGTTTTGCAGATTTCTAAAAATTAAATAGTACAGTGGGAACTGCTGTATGTTCATGTCTATAATACGAGGAAAACTAATGAATTAAATAATCCTAGGTCAATTAATTCAAATAATTATATTTGACAACCCTAGTGCTATGTTAGAATATTTGTGTACTTTGGGGAATGTAGGTAATTTTATGTTTACAAACATTTCTGGTTTACAATAAATGCCAACCAATTGGCTACTTAAAATGTCTGATGAGTGGGTAATGCAATCATATCCGTTTTGTGGGGTAAGTTAAAAGCCCCAGAGAAGTGTCGGAATGCTTTTATTTTCTTTAAGACTTTTTTTTTCTCTTGTGGTAACCACTGAATGACATTTTATTAGAGCAGTATGTACTGTCAGCTGAGAATTCTACTGACCTTTACAAGGCTAGGAGTACATTAGTCAGTCTTTCAGCCTTGGGCTGAATAGTATCCCTCCTTCGAAACACACCTAAACATTCTATAGCTAACAAAAGTTGAATCACCTGGAAGAAATACCCACAGAGCTTTGCTAGACTGTTACAAGACTCTGCTGGTCACATTGATCCCATAGGAAATTAACTTACAGACACAAACTTCCTAAATGAGATGACCAATATTTCCGTTCTACTAAGTGCATGAGTCAAGATTTCCGATGAACTCATAGTGACAAAGTCAAGAAATTCAGAAAAGTAGGCTGCTCAACCAATGGCCAGCACAAGAACTAATCACATAATGTCACATGTTTTCACTAAAGATATCTAATGGGGGTTAATTCCATTTTATAATTAAAGAAATACAGGTGGACAGCATGTCCTATAAAAAAAAAGAAATGTGACTTTAAGGACTCTGAAGCCAGAAATGGCATCTGGAGTTGAAGTTGAAAGCCCATACATTATGTCTCACTGCTAAGGAATGAACAGAAGAAACAGTGGGGTGAGGAAGCTTGTTGGGAAAGTCTTCCACTTACATATATTTAAAAGTCTAAGCTGTGCATGGTAGAAGCTGTGCATGGTGGTCCGAGGCTCAGCTTCACGGTGATTTTAATCTCAGCAACTGGGAGGCAGAGACAGGTGGCTCTCTTGAGTTCAAGATCAGCCCGGTCTCCAGAACAGCCAGGGCTACACAAAGAAACCCTGTCTTGAAAAACAAAAACAATTTGCCTGTACAAATAAACACACTCAGGAGCGAGAGACTCCTGCAAGTCTCTTCCTAAAGAAAATGACTGACTTCATTTCTTAAGTTTCTTTATGCTACGTGCTATTTTCTGAAGCTATGCTCTGAAATTGGTAAATATGTTAGCTAGGCTTACTTAAAGAGACTTGTAAAACTTCATGACTAGATCTGAAATTCACCCAGAACCAGCAAATTATACCCTGCATTTGTCACCAGCAAGAAGGATTTGATACATTTCTAGCTCCAAATTTGAAAACTTGAGCTCACTTCCTCATCGTCGACACTGAGCTATGCTGATCTTTTTCTTCCTTCTCTATGTTGGACCACTGATTTGGTAGCAGGAGCTTCCTCTCTTCTCTCCCTTCCTTTCTTCCTTTTCACTATTTATTCACTGATGACTGTGGCACTGATACTGAAGAGAAACAGCTAGCCTTGTGTGTTCTAGACAAGTACTAAACATACTGGCCTACAACAGCAACCCAGTTATTTTAAAATTTAAATTATTATTATTATTATTGTTATTATTATTAATCTAGGGCATGGATGACTATGCCCTGACACTCATGCCGCAGCCAGAGAGTAACTTCTTATCCAGTCTGTTCTCTTCTACCTTGTGGCTTTCAGGGGGTCAAACTCAGCTCAACTGGTTTGGTGGCAAAACCATTGCCTGCTGAGCCATCTTTCATGCCCTGAGATTAAGAGCTTAACAATTTAAGACATAAGTTAGTTACTTGTGCAGTTTCTTACATAGCCCCCCTCCACAGCATTATTGTTTTGTGCCTCGGTCTGCCCTTTGTCTTGTTATAAGGCTCCTCCTGTTTACTGACACAATCTTTTTTATCTACTTATCTAGAGTTTTGGGCCCTTCACTGACAGCTACTTGGAGTCCCGTGTGTCTCATTGTAGCCTTTTGGTTCTAAATAACTCGTGGCCAGCTTCCATCACCTGTAGCCTGGTACATTTAAGAGCAGCAGACCTGTCTTCAAGTCCAGTGCACTTCCCGTTTCTCCCATTGCATGACAGACAAGTCAGACAGTTGTATATGACAAGGTTGAAGCTAACAACAAAACAAAAGAACCATGTCTTCTTAGGTAATTTCAGCACAAGATTTCTGGAGGCAATTCAGCGGAGGTCTGTTCTAGGATGAACAACCTATAGACGGTATGAATGATGGAATAATGAAGTGGATACATGAATATGACAGCTAGTAACAGTGTGGCAAGATGCCAATGACAAGACCGAAGAAGTAACTCAGGTTTATTTGGGTCATCATTGTTGGGGGACATCATGGCAATCCTCTAGTTAAACCTTACTCTAATTAATTGAACCATGATGTCCTCACAGGAGCTCTAGCTTGATAGATTGATGGTAAAGGAAATTTTAGAAATCTTAGGGTGAATCTGTGTAAATCTCTCTTAAGCCACTTTAAGGTTTCAGTGAGATCTGGTGATTCGTTTGTTCTGAGTATAACAAAAGTTCTAGGAACAACCTCTACTGAATGATAAATAAAACCATAATAGGTGCCGGAAGGTATTCAAGCAGACCCGGGAGCAAACTACTACCTAAGTATAAAGATGAATAATATGAGGTATTGTCCCTCTACCAAGTGCCTCTACTATTTTTATGACACAGCCTCACTAGATGGGCAGCTCACTTCTGAGTGGGCAGCTTCTCTATAGTGATTCAGTTCTTTGACATTAACTACCTATTGATGTTTTCTCAAGGTAATGTACTTTCACTGAAAATGACCCTTGTATCTAGGTCACAGTAGTGCACTCCTTTTATCTCGGCACCCAGGAGGCAGAGGCAAGTGGAACTCCGTAAGTTTAAGGCCAGCCAGGTCTATAGAATGAGTTTCAGGACAGCCAAGGCTACAGAGGAAACCCTGTCTTGAAAAATCAAAAACAAAAACAAAAAACAAACAAACGAAAGGACAAAAGAAATGGTCTTTTTAGATGCTCATAATGTATAAAAGAGAAACTAGGTTTAATCAAATAGATGGTTTAAGTCAAGGAATAATAAGTGTTAGAAAAAGTATGCAGACTTTCCCATCTGGAAACTAAATATGATATTATGTAGGCTTGAAGGAATTCTATCTGTTGTCTTAACTAGGGTTTCTCTTTTTTTAATTTTATTTTTCTTGAATATTTTATGTATTTATATTTCCTCCCTCTCCCATATCCTCTCTGTCCTCCCCCTGTTTCTATGAGGATGCTCCCACTCCCACCCACCCACTCCGACCTCAACTCCCTGGCATTCCCCTACATTGGGGAAACAAGCCTTCACAGGACTAAGGGCTTTTCCTCCTATTAATGCTGGACAATGGCATCCTCTGCTACAAATATGGCTGGAGTCATGGGTCCCTCCATGTGTGCTCATTGGTTGGTGGTTTAGTCCCTAGGAGCTCTGGTGGGGTCTGGTTGGTTGATACCGTTGTTCTTCCTATGAGGTTGCAAACTCCTTCAGCTCCTTCAGTCTTTTCTCTTTTCTTCAGTCTTAGTTAGGGTTTCTATTGCTGCAATGAAACACTATAACCTAAAAGCAAGTTGGATAGTAAAGGCTTTACTTGGCTTATACTTCCAGATTATATACAGTCCATTGCTGGAGGAAGTCAAGACAGGAACTCAAGCAAGGCAGAAACCTGGAAGCAGGAGTTGATGCAGAGGCCATGGAGAGAAGATGATTCCTGGCTTGCTTTTCATAGATTTCTCAGCCTGCTTTCTTATAGAACCCAGAATCTCCCAGAAAGAAACGGCACCACCCCCAATGGGCTTGGCTCTCCCCCATTGATCATTAATTGAGAAAATGCCCTACAGCTGGATCTCATGGAGATATCCCCTCAACTGAAGCACCTTTCCTTCTGATGACTCTACCTCATAACAAATTGACACACAAAACCAGCCAGTATATACATATTACAAGAGAATATATAAACAGTGAAGTCTAGGGATTAGATTTATATTAGTCAAGGTTCTCTAGAGGATATAACTCATAGAATGAATATATTTTTAAAGAGGATTTATCTGATTGATTTACACAATATTTTCTAGGTAAACCAATGGCTGTCACACGCTACAGAAGCTACGACTCTAGTACTAGTTAGTTGCTTAGTCCATGAACCTGGATGTCTCAGCAGTCCCAATCTGGTGCTAACGGTCTAAAGGATTTCTGCAGAGCCATTGGTCTTCAGTCTACGTTGTAATCCTGAAGAGGTGGACTCTAAGGTCAATGAAGCTGTACTGTGACAACAGGACATTGCCAGCAGAAATGAGAACGAGCAGCCAAAAACATAGTTTCTTCTTCCATATCCTTGTATTAAGATAGCTATCAGCAGGTTTTGCCTACATTTGGGGTGGGTCTTTCTCTGCTTGGTTTTACTTGATTATAGATCTGGCTAATCCAATCAAGATTAGTCACCACATTTACTAACACGATTTTCCTCCTTATCTTAGTAGCAAGTCTTTCCTTTTATTTTTTTCAGGTTTTCAATTTTCATTATAGAGAGAAAAGATCAAAGCACATTTTAGGGAAAGTTGATGATAATGATTTCTAGTTTCAGCCTCCCTTTTTGGTAAATTAAATGTAATTCCGGTAAACCACTTTTAGTATCGGAAAAGCATTTTTTAACCCTACTTCTTTAACTATTGTATAAAATAAATAGTGAAATCCATCAGGGAGTGGGAAGATTAGAGGCTCATAAGTGAGAATCAATATTTCACTGGATAATGGCTGAAACCATCCCAAGTGTCAAACTAAAGAAGAGATTAAAGCCATTGTAATGACCTAGAAGAAAAAAATTAAGACAGAAGTGTGGACCAAGGGAAATGACTAAACGCATTCAGCCTCCTAAAGCAGGCATGAATTCATCCAGACAGTTGTTTTACTGCCTCTTGCAGTAATCGTATAAACACAACCCCAGAGGGGCCGGCATGACATATGGTCAAAGGCTCTCTATGCAATACATCTGTTTCCCTAGTATGCTCTAAGTTACACTTAGAAATTTTTGTGCACTGGGCAGATGTACTTTTGGGAAGCAAATGGGAACAGTAGAGTTCCCAGCCAGATTTGAGTCCAAGTTTGTCTACTAACTCCCAGCAATTTTGGACAAAGGCTAAACCTTTCTCCTCACCATGTAATTCAGGAAGTTTTCTGGTCTTTGACTCCTTTAAGAGTCTGTACGGAGGATGAGTGCTCATGATTTGAGTGAGAGGGACGAGGTCAGTTCCTCTAACAGTGGCTTACACTGACAGAGCAACCCATTGCACAGAAAGCAGAAATGCATGGGAAGGCATAGGGAAAAGAGAAGGCATGAAAACCCCGCAGGATCATCTTTCTTCAGGCTTTGCACACCCCGAGCACCTGCATGTGATCAGTCCTCGGTCCCGCACGGTGCTGCTGCCGATGCCCATGTGAAATCACTGTCTCTGCTGTGGTGACTTAGCAGGTTTGGGGACCAGGTATGCACCCAAGTCCTTTCTTCCCTTCCTTTTAACGTGCACTCCTAATAAGAAGGAGGACGAAAAGGAGAGCAAAAAAAAAAAAAGCAGATACCAAATAAAAAATGCTATTGACCCTCAAGAAAAGGACAGAACTGATTTCCAGGAGGAGATAAAGGTTTGAAGTAATGGTAAAAATGGTTGTTAAGGTCCACTGCATGATGGTATGTCTCTGTATATTCAGTTGTTAATTCTGTACTGGCAGAGAGTTATGGCCCATCACTGGATTTTCTTTTTTGTAAACTCACCTTCCTCACTGATTGGCTTAATAAAGACCTGAGAGCCAAGAGCTGAGTACAAAGGAAGGCAGACTCCAGGCAAAGAAAGGATCTAGGGGAAGACTTGAGAGCCAAAGAATTTGCCAGCAGACACAGAGGTGAGCAGATGTGAGTGAGGCAGAGCAGTTAAAAATAAAAAGCTGTGTAGTGGATCATGGGCAGAATAGTCAGGTTAATTTAGATGGAGCTAGCTAAGAGTCTGGCCAACTAGAAGCCTAAGCTATAATAAATTAGTAAGTCTCCGTGTCGTTTATATAGTTGGCAGGCTCAAGAAAGCCCCACTATAAGCTGCGATTTCAACTCTGGAGATGCTGAGGCAGGAGGAGTACTATGATCAATGTCATCTTGAGTTACATAAAAGACCTGTCTCAGAAAAAAAAACAACAAATAAACATATCCCTAAACTATTACAGTATAAAGAAAAGTAGTAAAGAGATGATATCCATGAATATCTTGATTATTTTGCTTTGCTATCTAGACTGCTGTCTCCCTATCATAAGATTGAAAGGCTCATAGCAAAATTTGTATTTCAAAGAGGAAGCAACTGTTAGAGAAAACATAGTGGGGGGTGGAGTGTGGGAGTTGGGGGAGTGGGGGGTGGGGGCGTGGTTTGGGAAGTGTCTATGAAGTTATCCAATGGGCTGAGCAGACAGATACCTTATCAGTGCATCAGTTTCCCAAGACTGTGGATGATATGGATAGGCAACGTGGAGCAAGAACAACTTAAACTACAGACACAGTGAAAGACATGTGAAAGACCATTGCAGAAGCAAGAGGATTATGCAAATGTAAACATCAGTTTTGAAATGTTTACTGGAGCCAAGTGCAGTGGTGCACTTGTAGATTTGTAGTCCTAGCCCTTAGAAGGCAGTGAGAGGAAGGCTACCCATGAGCTGCAGGCCAACTTGATCTATACAGTGAGTTCCAAGCTCACACGTAACAAGATCCTCCTGTCTCTGAAATCAAACAATTAAAAAAAAATCAAAACCATAAAGAATAAAATATGCTTGGGGTCAGTGGTGGTTTGCCCAGCAAACATTTTTATGTCATAGAACTATCACACACACACACACATGCACACACACACACACACACACACACACACACACACACACACGTAGCCAAAAATGTATGATGAGTGTTTGGGAGGTTGGGATACAGCTGGAGGAGGAAAATGGTAAAATGAATTATAGTGTTAGAAAAATGCTCCAGAAATCTAAACACATGAGCTTCTGGTTTCTCACAGAGAAAAGGTGTTCGTAATCCTGAGTCCATTATGCGCTACTGGTTCTAAATCACTAGCCATAACAAAAGTGCCAGAAGCAGGTCACATGAGTTTCAAACTAGAAAACTAAAAAATTAGGATTAACTTTGGGCAGTGGTGGTGCACTCCCCTAACCCCAGAAGTAGGGAGGCAAAGGCAGGCAGATCTCTGAGTTTGAAGCCGGCCTTGGCTAGTACAGGTGGAGTTCCAGGACAGCCAGAGCTACACAGAGATACCTGTCTGGTAAAACCAAACCAAACCAAACAGAACAAACAAAAGGGGGTGTGGAGGAATTAACTACTTCTCATAAAGTGTTAAAATTTAAAACAGAAACAACATAGCAACTCATATGAGTCTGCACAATGCAGAGAGCTTAGGCTCCAGAAATTAAGCAAAAAAAAAAAAAAAAAAAAAAAGCAAAAAAGGGAGTGGGTGGGGTTTCTGGTGAGAGAGGTGCTGTGAGGACTCTGTGCTCTAAGTGAGCCAATGTGCAGAAGGGAGCCATGTACCGAGCCATAGTATTGCTCTTCTTTGGGCGCAGAGTTTGCCTAAGCCGGAAGAAAAACAGAAAAATGCAAATACACACATGGAAAAATGAATAGCGAAAAGCTATCAAAGATACAGGGCACCATACAGATGTGGTGAAATGGATGGTAAGGCTTGGACCAGAGTGTATGAGCGAACACTAACAGTGGGACTTAAAACCAGTGGGGAAAGCAGAAAGGGAAATTAAAGGGAATGTGTGTGTGTGTCGGGGGTTATTATCATGATGATAAAAATTGGGTAATCATTATTACCCAATGTTTCCAGTGTGCTGGAATATTCAGTCAGTCCTGACGGATATGATTTCTCTGGAAAGCAGAACAGTGAGAATTCCTAAGGGCTTGACAATTAGGAGAAATCCAAGGAGCTGTCTGGGAAGCGCTTCTCTGCACAGCAGAGTTCTAAGACAGGCACCTGGAGACAGGAACTGGAATGTGCTGATGGAAAGTCTGTCATTTCTGTCTTAACTTTTTGTCTTTCTTTTTCTTTGGGTTCACCCGATTAATTCTGCACACAGGACTCAAGGGAAGGCTAAACTTTCCCAACCCTGTCAAGGCTGAAACACAGAGGGTACGTCATTGTCCTGTACACCGGAATACTTTGGAGGTCAGGAATCCACGTAAACCCCTGCAAGTTGGACATCTTTGACCCCCTGCTCAGATGAGGGCAATTATCCTTGAGACCCAAGCATCTTTCAGAAAGCCCCTGGTTGCATCATTCAAATGGTGGCAGCTATGAAGACGTCTTCAGTTTACCATGCAAGCACAGGACTGTGACGATGAGCAGAGCTGCTTAATTGTTATTTCTTGCCCTGTGCCTCATTTCTTTCTCTATTTAAGCCTAAAGTCCAAGTCATTAGCCCAAAGTTGGCCTTTGGATCAGTAGACACCCTTGTCTGGTGTTCCTCCAGAGTGGCCATTTTTTAATGCATGTCTTTCCCCCACTTTTCAGTGTTACTCATCTCTTTAATTGGTGTACTGGGTCACGTGGCCAGCCCTAGCTTGTTGGGGCTGCTGGAACCTTAGATTTCCCTGTTAACTGATAGTTACAGTAATCTGAAGGAGATTTTTAAAATAAGCATGGTAGCCCATGACTCTAAGTTCAATGCTCAAGAGTCTGAGTCAGGAGGACTTCTATAAATTGGAAGTGATCTTGGGTTACAGAGTGAAACCCTGTCTCAAAAAGAGAATGGGCCTGGGGATATGTCTCAGTGGTTAAGAGCATTGGCTCCTCTTCCAGAGGACCTGAGTTCAATTCTCAGAACCCACAGGGCAGCTCACAACTGTCTGTGGCTCTAGTTCTAGGGAATACGACACCCTTGCACAGATGAACGCAAGCAAAACATCTGTGCACATAAAATAAAATTAAATAAAAAATTTAAAAGAGAGGAGAGACACAGACAGACAGACATATTAGTTGACTCTGAGTAAAAGGCAACCACAGTGTTGATGGCAGAAGCTTCTATGCCTGTACTTAATATGCTAAGAGTATGAATTGTAAAATAGAGAAGCACGGAAGAAAAAGCAATAGGCAAGTCAGAATCGGTGGTGAACAAGAGCTCCACGGGAAAGACTACGACATTGCATTTTCTCAACCGTGATGTCCGTGGAACTTCAACATTGCCTTGTGATGTAATAGGGCACTTTCCCCAACAATGTTAGAATTCATTTCACAAAGCTGGAAAGCTGGTCGTAGTAGCATCTGCAGGATGAAACAGAGCTGTTAGAAATAGAAAACATTTAATATTTAAAACCTTTCCTGTGGCATAACTGGCATATACTCATTATAATCAAACATCAGAAAACTCTGAGAAGATAAGTCACCCGTGAACTTATCACTCTTGCTGTGGAGTTTTTCACTCAGAGCTTGCAGCAACTCACTTTTCTGCTTACTAGGAGTTCAGTTATCAACTGCAGGCTGGGGAGCTCCTGGTCAGAAGGCTCTGTTGTGTTTCTCTCTGTGTCTGTCTCTAGCTCTCTCATTCTCTCTCTCCCTCTTTTTTCCTCCTGTCCTCTCCCTCTCCTTCTGTCTCTTTTTCTTTCTCCCTACCCTCTCTTCTCCCTCTCCCCTCTTCCTCTCCCCTTTTCTCTCTCTCCCTCTTCTCTTCCCTCTCCCTTCCCATATTTATTTCTAACTCTCTCTCAGATTTTATTTTAATTTTTAAATATTTTACATATACCGCATGGCAAGTATATGAATAAGACTGCTAACATTTTTTTAAATGTGTTTGTTTCTTGACAGAGTCTCCTGTAGCCCAAGCTGGCCTCAAACTCCCTACACAGCCAAGGATGACTTCCTGTTCCCCCACCTCTGCTCCGCAAGGGTTCCAATTAGAGTTCAGAGTCTTTACAGTTGCTTACTGGAGAAACTTACTTTAACGCTGCAAATTTCGAACAAAACCACTAGCCAAAGAGAATGAAGTTCTAACTCATGTTTTGGAAAATTAGATTGGCTTGTGAACAGGAAATTGAAAACCCTTCATGATAAAGAGGGCACCACTTTAATAAGTTTGCTGTTGAGGGATGTGAGAAGGCCTAGAGGACAGTCAGGGCTGAGGGATGTTTTTCCAGAAGATTAAGAGAGGCAGCCAGATGTGCTTACGCACACTGATAATCTCAGCATTGAGGGGGTAGAGGCAAAAGGACCACAAGATCAAGGTTAGCCTTGGTTACAAATAGAGTACCATTCCTTCCTGGGTTACATGAGACCCCGCCTCAAAAACCAATCAAAACAACTAAACAAATCACCACCATCACCAAAACAAAACAAAACAACAATATGGGGAGGAGCAGATATTAACCAGAGGATTTGTGCCATAGCGTGGTAAACTGGTTGTTCTCCTTTCTACGGCTGCTCCAAGACCTTGCAGAGAAAGAGTTTTGCACCTCTGCCCTTCCAGACTAACAGCAAGGCAAGGCAAGGGCTTTCTACTTCAGACTTTGAAAGCACGCTTTATATTACTAGAACCATATCAAGTACTGCTCTATAAGACAGTAGTACTCATTGACCTGTTTGACAATTTAATAACATGTGAATGTATATTGTTATCCAGAATGACATAAAGACATGTTAATAATGAGGCTGTCTTGATCAGGGTTACTATTACTATGATGAAACACCACAACCAAAAGCAACTTGGGGAAGAAAGGGGTTATTTGGATTACACTTCCACATTTCTGTTCATGATTAAAGAAAGTCAGGACAGGAACTGAAACAGGGCAGGAACCTGGAGGCAGGCCATGGAGGGCTGTGGCTAACTGCCTTGATCAGCATAGTTTGCTCAGCCTGCTTTCTTATAAGAACCCAGGACCACCAGCCCAGGGATGGTACCACCTACAATGGGTCGTGTCTTCTCCCCTCCAATCACTAATTAAGAAAATGTCTATAGCCAGATCTTATGGAGTCATTTTCCCAATCACAGTTCCCTCCTTTCAGGCAACTGTAGCTTGTGTCAAGTTGACATGCTACTAGCCGGCATATAGTCCAACTCAGTGTAAGAGTGCTCTAGAGTTTAGAACCTCACTCTAAAGAACAGACAGTGGGAACATCGAAGATGAGCATTAAGGTTGATGAACTCTGGGAATGGCTTTAGCCTGGGTTGGAACAAGAAAACAGGAAGAAATGAAGGAAAACTAAGCTTCTCACATCCTATGGTTTTTGATGACGTTTGTTTGTTTGTTTTGTTTGTTGTCACCTTCCCTGTAAAGCTCACCTTCAGGACAGACTGACGCTGCAGGCATCAGTTTGACGATGCCCCTTTGAAGATTAAATACATTTACCTTCCCTCACTCTTTGGAACATTTAGGAATGGAATGTTCCTAGTACCAGGCTCAGAAGAAGCAAAATTCTCCAACGCTGTGTCAATCTCATTCCTCTAGCCCTCCAGCGATGATCTCTTCCTCTCTCCTCGGATGTCTCCTCTTGGCATCCTGCTCTCTGTTCCAAGCTACATTCCTTTACCTCTCATGGGGCTGTGGGGAGGGGAGGGGTTTCCAAAATAAATACAAAGGAACCTGGGAGTGATTTTGTTGCTTAGGAAACGTTAGGCAAGACTGTGATGAGCCCCTTTAAGGAGCTGCTGAGGTTGGAGACGGAACAATGCAGAATCGGCAGATACAAGTGTTTACATAACTACTGAAGTCGATGTGAAATTCTTAGGTAAGGGGAAAAGCTTTTGCCCAAGAGGAGAGTATATATAGAATAAACTAAACTATCTGGGAAAACAAAGGAACAGGAAGTCAAACGGAACTTTAGTGGACACAAAAAGAAAGGTTGAGGGGGTAGGAGTTGGATAGCTGAAAAGGAGATTCTGTCCCTGCAAATTTGTCATTTAGAAAGCATAGCTGTGGGCTGGAGAGATGGCTCAGCCGTTAAAGGCTAAGGATCATAATCAAAGAGACTAGAAATGACAGTTATTCCACCACGTGGGAATCAAATGATCCCGAACTGTGAGCTACCACAGGGAAAGCGGAACGAGAAGGCAGCAAAGGGCAGTGACAATTTAAGTATCTTTATGTCATTTTTGCTGTTTTGTATTGTGGAAGCTTGTGCTGATTTGGTGCTGAGGGAAGAGAAACATGAAAGCTGAGTTAAATCAGTGTAAAGGGACACGGTCACTTGGGCTATCTTTAAGTATTTCACATTTGTCCTTTCCATTAGTATAGAAGAGGAAACCTATATTTCTTATTATGAAGAAAACATTTTGAACCTTTATTTTCTATTAGTGGGAGAGGAAGGAAGAAATAAGATACAGAGAAATGTTCTAAGAATGGCCAAAAACCACTAGTGTAAGGACCTAATGCAATGGGACAAAGGAAACTGGCCTTTCACATTTTGAATAAACGCAATCAGAAAATGGTGTTAGAGAAATAACTGTGCCGAAAGCTAAGTTGCAATTTGTGTGTGCATAGAAGCTCTTTAGGTCTAAGAACAAGTAAATTTGAAAAATTCTTGCCAAACTTTCCAATCTGCAAGGGGTTCTCCTTCAATCTTAGAGCAACACAGTTAAACTCAATAAGGTATGATGAGGTGTGCTGAGGATTATGAAGGGAAATTAATTTTAAATGATTCAAATTATCATACCATGAAAGCAGTAAGGGGAAAAAAATAAAGCAGCTAACCTTTGCAGTACGAAAGGTAAATGGGAAAGATTTAAAGATATTCACAGGTTAAAACCAAACCTTTTGATATTTTTAAAGTGATCATCGAGACTTAGGTACGAAGCCCAGTAAGCAGGAACACACATATAATTCCAGCATCCAGGAGGCAGAGGGAGGGGGGCTAAGAGTTCAAGTTTAGTACAGGCTGCACGATGAGATTCTGCATCAAGAAAAAAAATGAAAATAAAAACTAAAAACAGAGACAAATGGCAGGAACAAAGACTTAGACACGAGATGGGGATCTGAGTCACATTTCGTTTGTGAAAATGGACAACTCATGTCATTCAGATTACGTTTTCCTTAAGGAGTAATATTTCTCATGTATTTGTTATAACCATTCATCAAAATATTATTAAAATAAAACAATATTAATTCACAACTTAATTTCATTGGAATTGAGGGGCAACTGAAGAGTAACCATTAGGAGAATCAAACTGAACACAATTCTTCCTGATGGCTTCAAAATTATTTTCCTTCACTGATTTTAACTTGGTGTTTTCAGGGGATTCCTTGGGTATTCATCAAAGGCATCAAAACCTTCCTGATGTTACCTCAGGTGTTCTAACTTTACTTCTACTGTGGTGACAAAGCATCCTGACTAATCAAAAGCAACTTAGGGGAGGGAAGGATTTATTTATTTACAGCCCAGGTCACAATCTATCATCTAGGGACATCAAAGGCAGAAGCTTGGAGACAGATCTGCTTGATATTTCACACAGGACTCCCTCCATCCAGAGAATGAACATCTCAGCTAAGTAAGTTAGTCAGGATCATGGAGGACTCTTATAGGCTTAGATTTTTCAAACCCTACTTTAGTAAGGATTTTTTGTGTTTTTTTATTGGGTTATTTTTTTATTTATTTACATTTAAAAATGTTATCCCCTTTCCTGGTTTCCTGTCCATAACCCCCTATCCCCTCCCCCTCCCCTTCTTCTATGAGGGTGTTCCCCCACCCATCTACCCACTCCTTGCTGTTGCCCTGACATTCCCCTATACTGAGGAGAGGGGGCAGCTGTGGTAGGACCAAAGGCTTCTCCTCTCATTGGTGCCCGACAAGACCATCCTCTGCTACATATGCATCTGGAGCCATGGGTCTGTCCATGTGTACTCTTCGGATGGTGGTTTAGTCCCTGGGAGCTCTGGTTGGTTGGTATTGTTGTTCTTATGGGGTTGCAAACTCCATCAACTCCTTCAGTCCTTTCTTCAAATCCTCCAATGGGGACCCTGTAATCAGTCCAATGGTTGGCTGCAAGCGACCTCCTCTGTATTTGTCAGGCTCTGGCAGAGCCTCTCAGGAGACAGTTATATCAGGGCTCCTGTCAGCATGCTCTTCTTGGCAACAGCAATACTGTCTGGGTTTGTTGCCTGTATGTATATTGGACAGAACCCCAAGTGGGGCAGGCTCTGGATGGCCATTCCTTCAGTCTCTGCTCCAAAGTTTGTCTCCATATCTCCTCCTATGAATATTTGTGTTCCCCCTTTTAAGAAGGACTAAAGCATCCGCATTTTTGTCATCCTTCTTCTTGAGCTTCATGTGGTCTGTGGATTGTATCTTTGGTAATTTGAGCTTTTGGGCTAATATCCATTTATCAGTGAGTGCATACCATGTGTGTGTGTGTGTGTTTTTTTTTTAATTAACTTGAGTATTTCTTATATACATTTCAAGTGTTATTCCCTTTCCCGGTTTCCGGGCAAACATCCCCCTCCCCCCTCCCCTTCCTTATGGGTGTTCCCCTCCCAACCCTCCCCCAAGTGCCGCCCTCCCCCCATAGTCTAGTTCACTGGGGGTTCAGTCCTAGCAGGACCCAGGGCTTCCCCCTCCACTGGTGCTCCCACCAGGATATTCATTGCTACCTATGGGGTCAGAGTCCAGGGTCAGTCCATGTATAGTCCTTAGGCAGGGGCTTAGTCCCTGGAAGCTCTGGCTGCCCGACATTGCTGTACTTCTGGGGTCTCGAGCCCCCTCAAGCTCTTCCAGTTCTTTCTCTGATTCCTTCAACGGGGGACCTATTCTCAGTTCAGTGGTTTGCTGCTGGCATTCGCCTCTGTATTTGCTGTATTCTGGCTGTGTCTCTCAGGAGCGATCTACATCCGGCTCCTGTCGGTCTGCACTTCTTGGTTCATCCATCTTGTCTAATTGGGTGGCTATATATGTATGGGCCACATGTGGGGCAGGCTCTGAATGGGTGTTCCTTCAGTCTCTGTTTTAATCTTTGCCTCTCCCTTCCCTGCCAAGGGTATTCTTGTTCCCCTTTTAAAGAAGGCGTGAAACATTCACATTTTGATCATCCGTCTTGAGTTTCGTTTGTTCTAGGGATCTAGGGTAATTCAACCATTTGGGCTAATAGCCACTTATCAATGAGTGCATACCATGTATGTCTTTCTGTGATTGGGTTAGCTCACTCAGGATGATATTTTCCAGTTCCAACCATTTGCCTACGAATTTCATAAACTCGTTTTTGATAGCTGAGTAATATTCCATTGTGTAGCTGTACCACATTTTCTGTATCCATTCCTCTGTTGAAGGGCATCTGGGTTCTTTCCAGTTTCTGGCTATTATAAATAAGGCTGCAATGAACATAGTGGAGCACGTGTCTCTTTTATATGTTGAGGCATCTTTTGGGTATATGCCCAAGAGAGGTATAGCTGGATCCTCAGGCAGTTCAATGTCCAATTTTCTGAGGAACCTCCAGACTGATTTCCAGAATGGTTGTACCAGTCTGCAATCCCACCAACAATGGAGGAGTGTTCCTCTTTCTCAGCATCCTCGCCAGCATCTGCTGTCACCTGAGTTTTTGATCTTAGCCATTCTCACTGGTGTGAGGTGAAATCTCAGGGTTGTTTTGATTTGCATTTCCCTTATGACTAAAGATGTTGAACATTTCTTTAGGTGTTTCTCAGCCATTCGGCATTCCTCAGCTGTGAATTCTTTGTTTAGCTCTGAACCCCATTTTTTAATAGGGTTATTTGTTTCCCTGCGGTCTAACTTCTTGAGTTCTTTGTATATTTTGGATATAAGGCCTCTATCTGTTGTAGGATTGGTAAAGATCTTTTCCCAATCTGTTGGTTGCCGTTTTGTCCTAACCACAGTGTCCTTTGCCTTACAGAAGCTTTGCAGTTTTATGAGATCCCATTTGTCGATTCTTGATCTTAGAGCATAAGCCATTGGTGTTTTGTTCAGGAAATTTTTTCCAGTGCCCATGTGTTCCAGATGCTTCCCTAGTTTTTCTTCTATTAGTTTGAGTGTATCTGCTTTGATGTGGAGGTCCTTGATCCACTTGGACTTAAGCTTTGTACAGGGCGATACGCATGGATCGATCTGCATTCTTCTACATGTTGCCCTCCAGTTGAACCAGCACCATTTGCTGAAAATGCTATCTTTTTTCCATTGGATGGTTTTGGCTCCTTTGTCAAAAATCAAGTGCCCATAGGTGTGTGGGTTCATTTCTGGGTCTTCAATTCTATTCCATTGGTCTATCTGTCTGTCTCTGTACCAATACCATGCAGTTTTTATCACTATTGCTCTGTAATACTGCTTGAGTTCAGGGATAGTGATTCCCCCTGAAGTCCTTTTATTGTTGAGGATCATGTGTGTTTTTTGTGTCTGGGTTACTTCACGCAGGATGCTATTTTCTCGTACCATCTATTTGCCTATGAATTTCATGAAGTCATTGTTTTTGATAGCTGAGTAGTATTCCATTGTGTAGATGTACTACATTTTCTGTATCCATTCCTCTGTTGAGAGACATCTGGGTTTTTTCCAGCTTCTGGCTATTATAAATAAGGCTGGTATGAACATAGTGGAGCATGTGTCCTTGTTATATGTTGGAGCATCTTTTGGGTGTATGCCCAGGAGTGGTATAGCTGGGTAGTGCAATTTCCAATTTTCTGAAGACCCTCAAGACTGACTTCTGGAGTGATTGTACTAACTTGCAATCGGATCAACAACGGAGGAGTCTTCCTGTTTGTCTACATCCTCCACAGCATCTGCTGTCACCTGAGTTTTTGATCTTAGCCATTCTCACTGGTGTGAGGTGGAATCTCAGGGTTGTTTTGATTTGCATTTCCCTTATGACTAAAGATGTTGAACATTTCTTTAGGTGTTCCTCAGCCATTCGGCATTCCTCAGCTGTGAATTCTTTGTTTAGCTCTGAACCCCATTTTTAATAGGGGTATTCGTCTCCCTGCGGTCTAACTTCTTGAGTTCTTTGTATATTTTGAATATGAGCCCTCTAACTGTTGCAGTATTGGTAAAGATCTTTTCCCAATCTGTTGATGCTGTTCTTTCCTAAGAACAGTATCCTTTGCCTTACAGAAGCTTTGCAGTTTTATGAGATCCCATTTGTTGATTCTTGATTTTAGAGCGTAAGCCATTGGTGTTTTGTTCAGGAAATTTTTTCCAGTGCCCACGTGTTCGAGATGCTTCCCCACTTTTTCTTCTATTAGTTTGAGTGTATCTGTCTTGATGTGGAGGCCCTTGATCCACTTGGACTTAAGCTTTGTACATGTACCCCATTTTTAAATATGGTTCTTTGATTCTCTGGAGTCTAACTTCTTGAGTTCTTTGTATATTTAGATATTAGCCCTCTATTGGATGTAGGATTGGTAAAGATCTTTTCCCAATCTGTTGGTTACCGTTTTGTCCTAATGACAGTATCCTTTGCCTTACAGAAGCTTTGCAGTTTTATGAGGTCCCATTTGTCGATTCTTGATCTTAGAGCATAAGACATTGGTGTTCTGTTCAGGAAATTTTCCCCAGTGCCCATGTGTTCCAAGCTCTTCTCCACTTTTTCTTCTATTAGTTTGAGTGTATCTGTTTTGATGTGATCCACTTGAACTTGAGCTTTGCACAAGGTGATAAGAATTGTTCGATTTGCATTATTCTACATGCTGACCTCCAGTTGAACCAGCACCATTTGCTGAAAATGTATCTTTTTTCCATTGGATGGTTTTAGTTTCTTTGTCAAACATCAAGTGTCCCTAGGTATGTGGGTTCATTTCTGGCTCTTCAACTCTATTTCATTGATCTATCTGCGTCTCTCTGTACCAATAATCTTCAGTTTTTAATCACTATTTCTCTGTAATACAGCTTGAGTTTAGGGATGGTGATTCCCCCAGAAGTTCTTTTATTGTTGAGTATAGTTTTTTGTTTTTCCAAATGAATTTGGAATTGCTCTTTCTAACTCTGAAGAATTGTGTTGGGATTTTGATGGGGATTGCATTGAATCTGTAGATTGCTTTTGGCAAAATGGCCATTTTTACTATATTAATCTTGCCAATCCAAAAATCATGGGAGATCTTTCCATCTTCTGAGATCTTCAGTTTCTTTCTTCAGAGACTTGAAGTTCTTGTCATACAGATCTTTTACTTGCTTGGTTAGAGTCACACCGAGGTATTTTTTATTATTTGGGACTATTGTGAAGGGTGTTGTTTCCCTCATTTCTTTCCCAGCCTGTTTATCATTTGAGGAGAGGAAGGCTACTGATTTGTTTGAGTTGATTTTATATCCAGCTACTTTGTTGAAGTTTTTTATCAGGTTTAGGAGTTCTCTGGTGGAATTTTTGTGGTCACTTAAGTATACTATTATATTATCTGCAAACAATATTTTTTTCCTTTCCAATTTGTATCCCTTTGACCTCCTTTTCTTGTCTAATTGCTCTGGTTAAGACTTAAAATACTATATTGAATAGGTAGAGAGAGTGGGAAGCCTTGCCTAATTCCTGATTTTAGTGGGATTGCTTCAAGTTTCCTTCCATTTAGTTTAATGTTTGCCAGTGGTTTGCTCTATATTGCTTTTACTATGCTTAGGTATGGGCCTTGAATTCCTGATCTTTCCAAGACTTTTAACATGAAGGAGTATTGAATTTTGTCAAATGTTTTCTCAGCATCTAATCAGATTATCATGTGGTTAGTAAGAATTCTTAAAGGCTTTATTTTAAGGGAGCTTCTACCCCACTACTCATCAGAGGTAGTAGAAAGGGAAGGTTAATATGGAAAAGGGGAACATTGACCTGTTTACAAATATTTCTTTGGGTACAATCCAAACTTTGTCAGGATTTCAGAAGTTCAGTTCATTGGAATCAGCACTGGTAGCCCAATCCACTCACAAACACCATTCATCCATAAGCAGCAGTAGTTTAATCCAGAAGAAACCACAAGACTCTGCCAATGGTCCCAAGTCCTCCAGTTTATCACAAGAAGTTCTTTGCTGCATTTCTCTTTATGAAGTCATGACAAATGATGATCATCAAAGAAGCCAAGGTGAGCCAATGACACAGCATCATCAGGGAAGACAGTGTCAGCAAAGCCCAAAAAAAGACCAGCGAAAGAGTGGCAAGCAAACCAATGCCACAACATCATCTACTGTCTGTTGGGTTATCCTTACACCCTTTCCAAACATCACATGTCCTTTCCAGTCCAGGAAAACATCACATGTCCCTTTTCCAGGCAGCTTCCAGAAAAATACCACATGTCTGTTCTCAGTAACCCATCCTGTCATAAGACAATTTTCAGAACCATACCATATAATACAAAGAAACCAGAAATTTGAACTTCAGATTCTTCTTGCTGGCTTGGAGATAAACTCATGCTCAATTATATTTACTTTATATTTTGGGACCATCTGACTAAGAAGTAAGGCTGCCCAATGTTGACTGTGCCCTTCTGTATCCATTAAAATCAAGACAATCCTCTATAGACATAGACCCACAGACCATTCTGATGTGGAGAATACATCAGAACCTCAGCTGGGACTCATTTCCCAGATAATTCTAGGTTATGGTAAATTAACAGGCATTAGGTAACTCTACTACTGAGTTATATCCCTGACCCTGAAATGGATAATTTCTGTTATGAAATTGTAATGTTTAGATTCAGCTGAAAACCTCTTCTCTGAAGAAAAGCATTTTTTGAGAATAAAGACTGTGTGCATTGCATATGGGAAGTGAGCAGTGCAGAATCTCTGGGGAAGTCTGAGGCCTCTTTCTGCAGAGTAGATGAACAGCCCTTGTGGTGTCAGCTCCAGGGTGACTGGAACAGAGGAGCTGAAATTTCCCTGGTGAAGGTAATAAAGGGCAAAGACTAAATTGTTATTTTGCCTTAGGAAGTGACAAAGATGCTTTTTGGAGTTTAGAAGCTTAAACATGTTAAAAGCAGCCATTCTGCCCTAAACAGCCCTGACTGCAAAGGGAGAATTTGCAGGAGCAAGACCCACACATTGTACACAAGGCAAAAATAAATAAATAAATAAATAAATAAATAAATAAATAAATAAATAAATCAGGACACTTTCTTTTTACTCGTCCTGAATTTCCAGGATCATCATAAGTTCCCAGTGTGCTTGCACCTTAATCAATTTGCCCTTGTTTCCATCAAGTATGCCAGTAAATACATGGTAGTAAAAAATTTGTCCCTCTTTCCATTTTATACACTTTATTTGATTAGAAATATAATTAATAGGAGACCATGGGTCAAACTTATCACTCATACATACCCATTATGAAATATTTTGTCTGGGTAATATTAAAGATTTACAATTTTGTAGGTGTCCAGCTTCATGTCTTATTGAGCAAAATCCTTCAAGTTTCTGTATGGCACTTAGTCCTTCATCCTTTTGACTCATGAGGAAACCAAACCTCAAGATGGTTAGTGAGTGCAGAAGGAAGAGAAATGTCCAGGGAGCAAGTATCCTAGCTCCTGGCCTCGTGTTCAGACCCCCAGAGGGTTCCATGATGTCATTCTTTGCCTCTTATAGATCCATCATGCTCTTCGGATGCCTCTTACGTCACAGCATCCTGGGAGGGTCACCTGTAGCCTGTTTTAAATGTGAAGTCAAAAAGTTTCCTTTTTGATGGAGACCTGGAAACTGCAGGAGCTGGGTTAGTCCCAGAGTGAGGAACTGCAGTCAAGACATGTTTAATATGTTTGAGCTCTCTGTTGCCCAGAGCCTTTGGTGCAGACCAGGGGAAACAAGATATTGAACCGTCATCAACTAAAGGGCTCATTTCAAGCAAGTGCTCCCCACAAGTGCATTAGGAGACCCAGCTGCAGTGAGGATTACCAATAGAACCTCAGGTGCTGAGTCAAGGCTCCTGCTGAAATGGGATCTCTGATACTTGAGACTTGCACATTAGTCTCCAAGGCCCTCCAGCTTCCTAACCTTCACATCGTCCCATGGCTTCCTCTGTCTGTGCCAATGCCTTATGTGCTTCAAATTCATGTGTTTTTCTCTTCCCATAGGAAAAAGGAAAGGGATATTTTATTCTCTCTGAATCTTAAAGAGAGTGTAATTACTAAAGAAGCAGCTTTTGATATTGAAAAAAAGTATCCCAACCCAGAGATTCTGACTTAATTGGTCCAACCATTGACGCTATTTAATGCTTTCTAGTGATTTTAGTGTGTATCCACAACTGAGAAGCATTACTCCAAGAAAACCATAATGGAGATATTGTCAAGTAGCTTCAAAGAGAAGATCACAGGCACCACAGGAGGACATACCTTTAAAACCCCAAAGAACAGACTTTTAGAAGGCATTAATACCACATAAACTCCAATTTTGAAAAAGTATCAGAACTATGATATATATGGGTTATTAATATTACCATGTGTTTTTAGGTGGGTGGGCTCAACTTTTTGTGTTGCCTACAGCTAAAAAGGAGGCAACTTGCAAAATGTGCTTTGAAAAAAAAACTAGAAAGATGAATCCAGTCAAAATTGACTAGAGGCATCAGGAATGGCTTAAAAAGCTGAAGTGGGAAAGGTAGCTATTTGGGTTGTCGATACACAAACTAGACCAAAAATCAGAAGTGAGAAGGAGTTGAAGTGCTGCGTTCAGGATCACAGTTGTGTTCCCAACACTCAAGATGAAGGTCTTGCTTCAATTGCCCCACCATATTTCTTAACAGTATTTCTTAATATTTCAGGCTACAATTGTTGAAAGATCAAACAATGACATTGCTAACTCGGAGACGGAAGACCAACTGCATGATTCACTCAATTGCTTTTTCCTAGATAGCTTGTGGTACTTGGCAGTGGGGGAGAGTAGGGAGAGCAAGCACTTGGGATTCAGTCAGAATTAGGCTCCTACTCTGCCTCCAGACTTTATGGGTGTGAGCAAAACACACCTTGAAACATTAAACTCGTGACTCCCTTGCTTGGGTGCCTCTCCCCACTGTCACGTTAGCAAGCAGGAGCTTGGGCACACCTGAGAAGAATTAGCTAGAACAGAGAGATAAGGGGAGTCCAGCTAATTAAGTAGCACTTTATTTTCAATTTGGACTTTTCAGAATAAGAGAAAGTTGTCAGCAGAGCTATTTGGGGGACAGTACAGGGCAAGTGGGGACAGAAAGTTATGGGCTCATATGTGTTTCTAGTGTTGAGGAAGTCCTACAAGGGAGCAGGGCAGTTCCTGAAGCACTGTGGGAAGTTTAACTCCTCCCTAGGGACATTGCTGCAACCCAGGAGACAGTGTCAGAGCACCACACACTTGCTGATAGCCTTTCTGATGTTTTGACACACAGTCAGCGTAAGGCAAATTACCTGAGGAGTGTGTTCCATCAGCTCAAGTTTCTCCCTGTTTTCCTTCTCATGACTTCCACTGTTACTCTCACGCCTTCCTGAGATCAAAGCCATGTTACCACAAATGCACACACAGTCTCCCAGGCTTTAATCATCTTGGATCTAAAAACGAACAGCACTCTGCCTTCTCATCAGCATGACTGAAGGCTTCTCATGATTTTACTCACTTCTGAAATTAAGTACATTCCTACAGTTGAAAATATTTAGTAAACTCACACTGACGTGCCTTTCCTATTCTCAGTGAGCCCCTTAAATTCTCTGCCTTAGGTCAATTCAGCAACATAAAATTAAGTCTAAAGGTCTCTTGTTTATTCCATTAACAGATTGTAATGTGAGTAATTGTGCTAGCTGGTTATTATATATGTTACATCTTCTATCCTCAATAACTCCCCACAGAGAGAATCAGGGCGTAATGTTACTTATCAATTTTTGCCTCGTATACATTTAAAGAAACAGAACCCCCACTTTTGAAGACTTGCCTCTCCAATTCCAGTCTGGATTGACCACATCACTCTGGCATATGCATAATTTCAGTCCTCATCCTTGCTCCAGTGGACAGGAAATTCAAGAAAGGCAGCTTAATAATATCCTCAGGTGATGTGTGTGTGTGTGTGTGTGTGTGTGTGTGTGTGTGTGTGTGTGTGTGTACTGACCTTTAAGAAATACTGCATGTTAAGCACATTTACTTCCAACCCACTTGTTTGTAAGGCTCTTAGTTACCCATATAGTGATGAGATATAGTTTTATTTTATTGGAAAAAGGACTAGGGAGTAATACCACTGGGCTACAGAATTTAAAACAGGAATAAAAGCCTTTGGCACTTTCTGTGTATATTATCTTCCTACTGAACATCAACAACGATGCTAAAAATTATTTACTGGTTCATTCTGTATAAATAACTTCAGAGACTCCTTTAAGTGAAACATTACCCCACTAGATTATTTCATTGGAAACTACTATCCTAATAACAAAACCCCAAGGATGTCCTGGAGAGATGGCTCGACATGTTTGCGTTCTCGTCCCTTTTTTCCATTTTCATACTCTTCCTGGTATGAGACAAACCATACAGAACCCACTGTCTCAGAGAGTGTTGCTTGTCATTGGATATCTAGGATCCTAGCTTCCTCTTCTCTCTACTTCCTAAACCCTCACCAAGCAAAGCCCACAGAAAACCTAGGAAGGTTTCATTATATTCCAAGACCCAACACTGACATCATAGCAAATGCTAAGTAAAAGTTGTTTCTCACTTTCTTGATGCCAGCAGTGTGTGTGTGTGTGTGTGTGTGTGTGTGTGTGTGTGTGTGTGTGTGTAGTGCACAAGGCCTCATGTATACCAAACATATACTTCATTCCAGCTCCTATCAATAACATAAATAAATATACTGAAAGTTATGTAACTGATTCTAAGTAATAGCTATAACTCATAATTTTAACATTTTATAAAATGTTAAAACCCAGAAAATGAATACCATTTCTGAGTTTGACTAGGTATATAATATTCCTAAAATCACTAATCAATATCAATCAATCAATTTAACTCATAAATATTGCTAAAATCATTATGAGAAGTATTCATACCCACTATCTAAGACAATACTACTACTGACTAGTATAATAATTTGATTTGCTCACCTATTGTGGGCATTGAATGTCTGTGTTTCTCCAATATTTACATGTGGGAAATGGAGGTCTCAAAGAGTGTAATAAGGTCACATGAGGCTATAACTCTGAGGCCTTCAACAAAAAGATTACCAGGATTACTGTATTTCTTGAAAAACAAACAAACAGACAAGCAAACCAGCGGAGATCTCATTGGCTTTCTGCCTCATGGGGTCACAAGAAAAGCTGCCTTCATCAAGTGAAGTGGAGAGCCCAGAAACTGACCTTGCCCTTCCTAGGTCTGGGGTTTCCAGCATGTAGGAAAGGTTGGTTAAACTGTCTAGTATACAGGAGCTTCTGTTACAAGGGGCTGCTTAAAATGTCTAGTATACATTTCAGTTACCAGTTTTCTCTTCTACTATTACCACAAGGAGAACAGCATTATATGTAGCTAATTTCATGTGGGGAATCTCTGTTACAAAATGTATTAACTCAGTTTTCTTCAGATCTAAGAAGCTTCTCATATCCCTGCATGTGACCAGGTACTTTTCAGAGACCTACTTCAGTCTTACTCCTTGAGCATATAATGTTTTAATAAGTTTACTTGTTTGTTTTACCTCCTATGAGTTTCATGAGAGATTAAAGAACCAAAAATGTGAAGTATATTATAAATATAGGAGGGCTGGAGAGATGGCTCAGCCGTTAAAGGCTAGGCTCACAATCAAAAAATAAATATAGTAAATTTGTACACCTCACGTGACACAGAATTTTGGCAGAATGTTAATATAGGAAGGAGATACATATAATCTAACATTAAAAAATTATAGTCATTAAAAAAATTCCAAAGTGTAGGGCTCCTATTCTCTGGAGGAGCCAAGGTTGTTTCTGTGTCTGGAAAACATGCTTAACCTATATATAATTGATGTTTACAGAGTGAATGATGTAATAAAAACTGTTTTTTCTTGAGGTCCCACACCTAAGTTATATGGAAATTTTATTGATATGCGAATAGAAGTCAAGACCTCAGTTCTTGACTACTGTGTTTCTAAAGGAGGCTTTCTTTTTTGAAAAGTCCATCCTGAACAGTTGTTTCATCCAGGGGTCTACATTGTTAAGTCTTTGTTGTTTTCCTTCCATTTAATGGGGACACTCAGTACAAATGTGCACACATAAAAGTCTATTGTTTCTTCTGTAAAGTTCTTTAACCAGCTAATGCTTTCCCCAGTGGCAAACAGCACTTTATTTCTTTTTTATTCTTTCCCAACTACTATTAAATGCAAGCAAAATTTAATTTTGTTCAATTCATTATTGTTTGGAGGATGTTGCCCTAAAAAAGCAGGTGTTCTTTTTTTATTAGGTAAATTTGTTGTAATTAGAATAATTTGCATCCCACAGATGAAACACTGTCCAAATTCAATGATCCAGAAGTCTTTGAACATTAAAGTAAAAATGTGCATTGTTCTTTATTACTCCCTGATGAAATTGGACTTGGCAGGAACAGGGTCTGGGACAATGCCAAGTTTATTCCCAGAGTTTGCAATCAGCAAGCAAGCTACACCAGAGACCAAAGAGGAGCATGGTGGATGAGCGTTGGGCCAGCACTGGTCATTACCAGGGACAGGACAGGAAAAGGTCCTAGTTATTAGAAATAATCACTACAATGTATCACGCAGTGGTTGTGGATCCTAACTCAAAATACCTGAGAGAGTTTAGTAGATGGCTTTTTACAGAACTGCTTTTTCTGAAGGAATTACCCCAGTTTCTCTGAGAAACATTTGCGTATAAAATTTCAGAGACCTCTTACAAACCTAGTATGCTACGACTCTCCAAAGGTTGAACACAGGCTGCCTTAACCATTACACATCTTTTCATTGACTAACCACGTTATAGCCTCAAAAGTTTTACTACTCGTGTCTTTTGACACAGAGGAAATGAAGATTTGTTTGTTTTCTTCCATGCTTTGTTTTGTCTTTTGTGTAGAGCTGACCGTGAATCCTGAAGTCCCACACATACTAGGCAAACATTCTCCAGGCATCCATGAGATGTTAAGGTATTGTTGAGTTGAGATCACAGGTATGAACTTAAGAGAGCATGAAGCCTTGCTTTTACTCAGCTTGCAAAGAATTTATGATGCTTTTAGGATTTCTGAATCACAGTTTTCATCAAAAATAGCTGACATGAACTTACTATTTTTCCCTCACCTCTTGACCCCCACAAAGATTTTATACCATGAACAATGTTTGGTATATGTTTACCTGCTGTACTCATTTTGTTTTTTTATATCTTTTTGTTTTGCTTGCTATAATCAATCAATAGTAATGATGTCTTCTTGAATGCCATTATATTAATATATTATGAATACAATATATTTTATATAATATATGAATATTATAACAATAATTATATATAGAACCTTTGAATATATATGAATATATACAGAAATATATATTCCAAGGTTGATGCCAGATTTTAATATGTGTATATACATATACATATATACATATATATTGTTGTTAGAATGTATATTGTAGTATAATAATATATTATATATTAGTTCTATGTTTATTCCAAGATTGATGTTGGATATTGGATACGACATCCCAGAGTGTGTTGGATCCCCTACAACTGGAGTTAAAAACTAATAGCTCTTTTTTTTACTGGAAAGTGTTCTAAGATTGATTTAGTGACAACTGTATGGTTCTTTCACTATAATAGTAAAGGCATTAAGACTGATGGGTTTCTGAAATTGTAAGATTTTTTTAAAATGTGAAAACGTAGGCTACTGAGAGTTCTTTAGTTTTCAAGCCCCAACTCAATGCTTGATGACTCTAATCTTCTACACAGAAGATTGCTGGGGAAAGAAAATGTCTACATTGGAGAATTCTTGACATTTAAAGCCTGACATCAGCTGAAGGAGTCCATGTTTGTCATTTTGTCTCTGTCAAAGCAGAAGGTACCTTTTCTTTGGGAACTCGAGGCGTCACTCATTTGTCCCACTTCAGCAGCTGCACCAGAGGGACATACACTCCCCATCTTGCTCTCTTGCCAAGATTTTATCTTCCTATGGTTGTTTAGCTCTTTTGCATGATGTGTTCCCATGAAACAGGATTTTTACCACATGGCATGTTTAAGTTGCTTTGTTGGGTTAACACACTATTTCAGTGGGAATGAAAACATCCTCTGATGTCCTAAGCATAAGAAGAATTGTAGGCAAGAAACTTTTGCTAACTTGAAATATGTCATAGGAATGCTTTCCCCAAATATTATTGCTAAGTCAGGGATAGTGAATATTTTGTGATTGCTGCAAAAAACAATGGTAAAATTATGGCATTATTTATCAATATATGTTGGTTTTTCTAGCTTTTTATTGTATTAATCTGAAACAGAACTGATGATTTTTCCACATGTGGGGTGTGTATGTACATGCGTTTACCTGTGTTTAGACATACATATGCAGCAGACAAAATATTTAGGAAAGTTATGCTACTTGATTGATCTCCACTCCATGTATTAAAGCAGAGTCTCTCACTTGGACCCATAGCTCACTGATTTTGCTAATCCAGCTACCTGCTATCTCTAGGGATCCCCTTTAACAGTCTACTCAGTACTGATGGTACAAGAGTGGGGGGAACCCTTACCAACCAGACATTTACACAGGTGTTGAGAGTCTTGAATCGGGTCCTCACTCTAGTGAGGCAAGTGTTTTAACCACTGAACAATCTCTTTCAAAATCTCTCATTGGATTTTATTGCATTTATTAAAAATAATTGTGTGGTGATCGAAAATTAATTTGGGTTGTACTCTTTTCTACTACCCAGTTATTCAACATTCACTTATTTTAAGAACAAGCCCAGTAAAACAATGCTCTTACACCTACTTTTTTTGCTGTCAAAACAAAATAAAGAAGAATAAATTGCTAATAGGTATGGTGGTTCTTTTTAAATGTTCTAAAATGGGTTTTGTTGATGACTGCATAACTCTGTGACTATAAAAATAAATAAATAAATAATTTAAAATAAGGTACTTGGGTACTAGAACAATAAGATCACTATTTGAACATGAAATAAAATCAGGTATCAATGTCTTTGAGTTTGTATTACTGTGATAAACACCATGATCAATACAGCTTGGGGAGGAAAGCATTTATATCAGCTTCAAGCATAGAATCCATCACTTAGAGATGTCAGGGAAGAAACTCGAATCAAGAACCTGGAGGCAGGAGCTGCTGCAGAGGCCATGGGAGAGCATTGTTTATTGGCTTGCACCTCTTACTCAATCTGCTTTCTCATCGCACTCGGGATGATCATGTCACAAGTGGCATTGCCCGCAGTGAGTTGGGCCCTCTCCCATTAACTGTCAATCATTAATCAATACAATGCCCTTTAGGCTTGCCCACAGGACGATGAGATAGAAAATCTTCTCAATTTCCTGTTTCCCAAATGATTGTAACGTGTGTCAAGTTGACATAAAACTAGCCAGCACAGTCAATGAAATGTTTATGATCTGTTTCCAACAATTGTGTTATTATCTCACTGAAAACCCAAATCAATTTCCTTGGATGATTTCTGAGCACACTGAAAAAAGAAAATAGTTACCTGGTTGAAAAAGTCATTTAAAATGTACTGAATTTCTTCTTGATGTCAGACATGGAACTAAATAGTCTCCTTCTTTTACTTCATCCATAAAAGCAGGAGTACGGTCATTGTCTTGCTGTATTTATTGTTAGAGTACGGTAGTGTTGCGTACCTGGACAATCCATGAAGGTGGGGTATGTAATACGAATGAATGAGTTGTGTGGTCTCCTAATGACAGTAACTATAAAAAGTACAGATGTTGACAAGGCTGTTCGACAACTGGAACTCTCCCACAGTGCAACTGAAATGCAAACCAGTATTACCAGTAATTAAAGACCTCCTATAACCTGGCGACTTTGCCTTTACGCATTTACTCAAGAGAAATGATAATTTCTGTCCCCAGACATGTATGTACAAGAATGTAGATAGTAGCTCTATCTATCCTTAATATTCACAACCAAGAAACATCCCAAAGTCCTTCAACACATGAACGATTAAACAGTCATGACTATGCAATGGAATATGACTCAACATCAAAGAGATACAAACTAATGATCATGGAGAAGTCTTAGAGAATTATCCTTCCAAGCCAAAGAAGCCAGACACCAAAGTACATACTGTACGATTCAGTAATGTGGGTACCTGAGAGGGTATATTAGTTATTTTCCATTGCTGTGATAAAAATGCCATGACCACAAGCAACTTTGGAAAGAATTTGTTCTGACTTATGGCTCTGAGGGGCAGGTCCCTCACAGTGAAGAAGCCACTGCAGTAGGTAGTCAGAGTCAGAAGCAAGCCACAATTTATCACACAGGATACAAAGAGAGAGGGAGGGGGAGGGAGAGGGGAAGAAGACAGGCAGGCAGGTGGGCAGGCAGGCAAGGTAAACCAATCCTATAAATTCTAAAGCCTGCCCCTGTCAATGTACTTCCTTCAGCAAGCTTCCATGTCTAAAAGTTCCATATCATCTTTAGGCAGCACCACTAGCTGGGGACCAAGTGCTTGCATAAGTAAGCCTCTGGGGGACATTTCTTATTCAAACTTCCACGGTGGGGAATAAAGGAAGATTAGCAACAAAATGTGCAATGGAACCTCCTAAAATCAGGGGGATAATCTCTGCATCTTTGTTATTGACTAAATGGAAATAAAGACTTGAAAAAAAACCTTACTGACTTAGACAATTAAAGTCTGTGCACCGTGTTAAATATGCATTGTGTTCAAGCAAAACCTATCAAGGAAAAAAGGATATAGAAATTCAAGTGAGTCCTCTAAAGTTATCTGCTGCAAACTATTAATTTCATTGTTGCCCAACACAGAAAAATAATTCAATATAGAAATGGAAACAAACTATATAATTGGCAGTCAAGCAGTAGGGTACTCAAATTACAGATCCTCTGTGTTGAATAACGTTATTCAGCAGAGTTAAATTTCTAATTATTAAGACCATGTGGAAGCATGGAAAATGTTTCAAAAGACATAAACATATAACTAGGAACCCTGAACTACAGAGCTGACCTTTTATGGATTGCTGACATTGGAATTAGTGAGATTCATAAATCTAACCTCTACAGTCTTAAAAAAAATAGTAGCTGATTCTCCACCTTGATGATATCCAATCAAAATAGCCAGAGTCCTTAGAAATGATGCTGTCAGCAATACTGTGGTAGTGGAGTAGTTCAATCACGTTGATGTAAGAGAAGCTGTTTATAAATCCCCTCATCATCTTTTCTTGGTCAGCTATTAAAGGTCCTATGGAAATTTGGCATGCTGACAATGGTCATCGCTAGCGTCATAATAAATATTAACGCTTGTTAAATATTTCCCAAGTCAAATGTATTACAAGGTAAATCAAACGTCTTTAATATCTTTATATATGAATTTTTGTATGAATGAAAATGCTATTGGGGTTTTAAAATATCTTAAAGACCACATAATAATGTATCAGTTTGTTTTATTTTCAAGTTTATCACCAGCCCATGCTTATAAATCAAGGTCTTTTTATATTATTAAATTTGATCAAGTTCTGTTTTAGATCCATCTAATATCTCAGTTAGGGTTAGTATTGGTGTGATGAAATACTAGGACCAAAAACGAAGTGAGGAGGAAAGGATTTATTTGGCTTATACTTTCACATTGCTGTTCATCACCAAAGGAAGTCAGGACAGGAACTCAAATAGGGTAGGAACCTGGAGGCAGGGGCTGATGCAGATGGCATAAAGGGGTGCTCCTTACTGGCTTGCTCTGTATGGCTTGCTCAGCCTGCTTTCTGATAGAACCTAGTACTACCTGCCCAGGGGTGGCCCTACATACAAAGTGGCTGGGTCCTCCCCGATAAACTACTAAATCCCAACATGTTTCCTATGGCCAGATCTTAGAGAAGCCTCTTCTTAATTGGGGTTCCCTTTTCTCAAATGGCGTTAACTTAGCTCAGGTTGGTATAAAATTATCCAGCACACCTAATATAAATAAAGCTTTAGTGAGACCAAAAATCATCACGACTTGAAATAGGATCCTATATTGATTTTTGCCTGGCTCTAGGGAGAAAATTTTGAGACCTTGAAAACATTTCAAATGAAAATTTAGAAATGAATGTCTACTGGATTTAGGTTCCTCAAGATAAATTCTGCTTATGACTTATGACCTGTGCTTGTTCAATAGTTCTATGAATCTGTATCTTAAGTCTTTTTGTTATGAAATATTTACATTAAGTAGAGCATGAAACATACAGCCCTGCTTCATATGTTAATCTTATTCCAAGAACCCACAATGAGCTCAGCTGCATTTGTACCTGATCTCTATACAATACTTGGAAAGCAGCCATAGGTGAGGCAAGCTAGTCTGCATAATTTTAGTTTACAGTTTGACATTCCAAGGTGCAAGAGGAAAGAACAACTTGGATCTGAGATTCTGGGACGAGTCTTCAGAAGTCAGAATCCAAGTGAGGCTTGAGACAGCTCTTTTGTGGATGCTGAATGCATCGCATAGTAGTGGGAGCATTTTATAAGCAAATGATATTATTTGGGGAAATATGAGTTATCAGAATGGCCCATTATGACATCTCTCATCAAGAGAGCATGAAAGTGAAGGGAATCTAGCCAGAATGCAAACATGGCTCTGGTAGGCCTTCACCTTTTCCCCCATTCCTTCTGCCTTGCTAAAAACTGTTCGATTGCGTTCCTAAAGCTACCCACCAAGTCTGTTCCCTTATTTTGCCACATCTTCCTCCTGAGGCTGACTACTAAGGTCCTAACATCAAAGTCCTGAAGTCCAGCAATCAAAAACCCCCTTCAGCTCACCTAATTAACATGCCCAATCAAAAGTAAACATCTCATCTTAATACAGGCTTTTCCCTTTAATCTTTATAAGCTGCCAGTTTCCTCCATGCCCGGTCTGTCTCCTTTCTATACAGAGGCAGTCCTTTGTTCTCCTCTGGGACAAATAAATATCCCTGGTCCTTCTCCCTTGCTCCTTTCCCCTTTTCCCTCATCCTCTGTCTCATACCTTTGTCCCTTATCCCTATCCTCCGTCCCTCTGGGGCAAATAAATTTTTGTGCTGAGAGCTTGGTCTTGAGGGTCCTGAGACAATTCTACTTCTTTCACACGAACCAGAGATTTCTCAAATCTAGCAGGGGATGGTGTTGCTTTATAACCTTTTTTAAAATTTGTGATGTATCTTTGTGCGTGCAAAGTGAGCGTGTGTGTGTGTGTGTGTGTGTGTGTGTGTGTGTGTGTGTGTGTGTGTGTGTAGGAATTATATGACCCCATGAGGCCAAAAGAGGGCAGGCAAGAGATCCCTGGAAATTGGAGTTGCAGGCCTCCACCTGATGCCTAGCCTGGGGTAAGAGTGCTGGGATCTAGCTCCCTTTTCTACAATTGCAAACAAGGGCTGTTAACTATTGAGTCATCTTTCTTTCTTTTTTTTTTTTTTTTATTAACTTGAGTACTTCTTATTTACATTTCGAGTGTTATTCCCTTTCCGGGTTTCCAGGCAATCATCCCCCTAATCCCTCCCCCTTCCCTTCTTTATGGGTGTTCCCCTCCACATCCTCCCCCCATTGCCGCCCTCCCCCCAACAATCACGTTCACTGGGGGTTCAGTCTTAGCAGGACCAAGGGCTTCCCCTTCCACTGGTGATCTTACTAGAATATTCATTGCTGCCTATGAGGTCAGAGTCCAGGGTCAGTCCATGTATAGTCATCTCTCTTTTTTTTTCCTTTTCTTTTTTTAGGAGCTGGGGACCGAACCCAGGGCCTTGTGCTTGCTAGGCAAGCGCTCTACCACTGAGCCAAATTCCCAACCCCTATTGCCTCATCTCTTGGGCCTGGTCCGGGAGTTCTGTTTGTTTTGTTTGTGTCTGATGTTTTTGAGATAGGGATCCTCCTGCTTCCAAGTAGAGGACCGCAGAAGCCTCTGTCTCTGTAGAACCCATGCTTACTCCAGGTTTTCTACTGAGAATTTAATTAATAAATCCTTTAAAATAAATATGTAGATTTTTGTCTATGGCTATCAATGTTTCTAAAGTGATTTGTAATTTAGAGTAGATGTATGCCAGTGTTTCTCTTCTTTCTAATATGTTGTCTACAAAACTCAGGCATGGTCCAAACAATGTCCACATAATAAATATCTCCACAGCTGAAGAATCACTACTGTTTGAGTCACTTGACCATCTATGCATAGCTGCAGGTTCCCAGGTCCAATATTCTGTTTTGTTTTGATCAAAAATTTTAAGAGTATTGTTTACTTTGGAAGTGAAAGAAAGTAGTTAGTTAGAAGTTGTGTGTTTTAAAATACTAGATTTGGGATGTTGCTATGGCAGGTCTGTCCAAAAATATTTAAGGTTTAAAAATCAAATTTTAAAAGATGAGTTTCTGTTTTCATTGTTATATCTGACACACACAGCATATGGCTTACAGAAATGCAGCTGAATCTGTTAAACATACACAGCTACCCACACAGCCACACACACTGGTCTACAGTGGAGAATTCCTGTGTCGATAGAGAGAACAGATTTGCATCAAAAAACCAAGTTTTATTCATGCATAGTTACCATCAGAATAAGGGTCCATGCTACGAACAAGAACAGCCTTGCCTCCTGATTTAATTGAGCCAGTCTGATTGGGTCAGATACACGTTGATGAAATAGTTACAAAAATAAACATTGACTTAGTAACCCTGCTTAGAGCCAAAAAGGAGAGGAGAGGATTGTTTAAACCATGGAAGACTAAGACGGTTAGATAAGGATTTTCTAAGAAATGAGTCTTTTGATCTGGGTTTTCCTTACTGGAAGAAAGGCATTCTGGGAGGAGGGAATCTTCTGAGGCACAGAATATAAATCATATAAATTGTGTGAACGATCTAGAGAAGGTAGAGCTAGAGACTGGAGTGAGGAGGAAGTGAAGCCAGATTCTGAGGTAGGCAATGAAAGAGCTCGTGAAGAAGTAAAGACACAGGCAAGAGTTCTGGATTTCCTCATAAAAGAACTGGGAAAATATCATAGGGTTCTAAGCAGTACAGAGGGATGATCACATACTGAAAATATGCATATTGATTTATGTTAGCTGTTTAGGGTGGAAAAACAATAACGTACGTTTGCACAGTGGTATTGGCAATGGGGAGACGTAGGGGGATTAAAAATAGAGTTATTAGCATCTGGGAATGATTATGCATTCGACCTGAAGGGAGAGGTGGATGGATGAAAGGTTCCTGGCCAGCAAGCAGGACCATCTGCCCAGCTACAGAGTACCGAATGGAGACTTAAATCTGCTTTCAGACTTTGGCATATTAATTTTAGAGTTATGGAATGATTCTGTGGAAAGTGTGCTTAATAAGCAAAAAGCTTCTAAGGGTTAAGTATGGTGGGAAGGAAAAGCTTCGGGGTTCAGGGTTCCTAATTTAATGGGAAGAGAGTGAGGAGTGAGCTGGTCAGGAGGAGCTGGAGCCCATGAGTTTGAACGACTCATTCAAGGTTTGTAGCCATGACGCAGAAGTGGAGGAAGGAGCAAGATGGGCTTTCTTGGAGGAGGGGGTTATTGTTTTTAATTTTCATATTGTTGTGTGCATGCTTTTTCATTGGTTTTTAAACACGGAAGAGACACAGATATTCCAAAGCTCACATGATTGTGTCAAGAGAGAAAGTAGTTGATAATATTAAGTTTCAAAGATGGTAAATGCCAGAACACAGAAGGTACCACCTTCTTCTGGAATACAGTCCATTTCTTTATTCCAGTACGGGGAGAAGATAAGGGTAGGAGACAAAACTGTATTTAATTTGGTGAGTTCAGTCTAAGGCTTTTGTGGCTTTGAAGGAGGGAGATAAGGTTTTCAGCACATTCAGCCACAGACTGAATTTCCTATGTTGAAAACAGAATGTCTTACGGATAGCTTACCACAATGAAGATGAGAGTACTATGAGGTTGGAAGCCAGCATTTATAATAATTACTTTCATATGGAGAAAGCCCTGGGCATTTGGATATTCTTACATTCTTTTTGGTTATTTTGGTTGGGAGCCTGGCCTTTGATGGCTAAGCCATCTCCCTATCCCTCCTCTGTAGAGGTAAATAATATTAAGAGATTCTACCAACCCATGCTAGTGCCAGCTCCGATGGGCCACATGGCATCTGAGGAGTATTTTCATCTCAATCAGCAAAGTGTCTCAACTGCTAAGCTCCCAATCTCCATCCTACACTAGTGCCAGCTCACATATTCATCTTAAAGAGCAAAGCGTCTCAACCCTTCTCACCATCTCACACTGCCACTGGCTACTCCCTGAGCCCAGCAGCAGCCACCCTCTTGCAGCGCTTTTGCTATGGGCTTTGCTCACATTCCCAGCATCAGTCCTCTGTGTTTGTAGTCACAACTCCAAGTAATTAGTTAAAATCAAAACTCAAGGCTCTCTGCTTCTCCCTATTCCAGAGACAGCAATGCCAATCTCGTCCTATAGACAAGATGGTGAAGGTTGGTGTGAATGGATTTGGCCTAGTTACCAGGGCTGCCTTCTCTGCATCTGGTAAAGTGGAGATTGTTGCCATCAATGATCCCTTCATTGACCTCAACTACATGGTCTACATGTTCCAGTATGACTCAACTCAATGGCACAATAAAGGCTGAGAATGGGAAGCTTGTCATCAATGGGAAGCCCATCACCATCTTCCAGGATCGAGATCCTGCTAACATCAAATGGGGTGACGCTGGTGCTGAGTATGTCATGGAGTCTACTAGCATCTTCATCACCATGGAGAAGGCTGGTGCTCACTTGATGTATGGGTTCAAAAGGGTCATCATCTCCACCCTTTCGGCTGATGCCCCCATGTTTGTGATGGATGTGAACCACGAGAAATATGACAACTCCTTCAAGATTGTCAGCAATGCATCCTGCACCACCAACTGCTAACCCCCTCTGGCCAAGGTCATCATGACAATTTTGGCATCGTGGAAGGGTTCATGACCACAGTCCATGCCATCACTGCCACTCAGAAGACTGTGGATAGCCCCTCTGGAAAGCTGTGGTGTGATAGACGAGGGGCAGCCCAGAACATCATCCCTGCATCCACTGGTGCTGCCAAGGCTGTGGGCAAGGTCATCCCAGAGCTGAACGGGAAGCTCACTGACAAGACTTTCCGTGTTCCTACCCCCAATGTATCCATTGTGGATCTGACATGCCACTTGCAGAAACCTGCCAAGCATGATGACATCAAGAAAGTAGAGAAGCATGCATCTGAGGTCCCACTAAAGGGCATCCTGGGCTACACTGAAGACCAGGTTGTCTCCTGAGACTTCAACAGCAACTCCCACCCTTCCACTTTTGATACTGAAGCCGGCATTGCTCTCAATGACAACTTTTAAAGTCCGTTTCCTGGTATGAAAATGAATACAGCTACAGCAACAGGGTGACGGACCTCATGGCCTACATGGCCTCCAAGGAGTAAGAAACCCTGAACCACCAACCTCCTCACCATGCCCATCAAGGATACTGAGAGCAAGAGAAAGGCCCTCAGTTGCTGAGGAGTCCCCATCCCAGCTTGACCTCCAACATTGAGCATCTCCCTCACAATTTCCATCCCAGTTCCTCCATAAAGACAGGAGGGGTCTAGGGAGCCCTCCCTACTCTCTTGAATACCATCGATAAAATTTGCTGCACACCCCCCCGCAAAAAAAAACAAAACTCAATAAGCTTGTAATTTAACAATCAGATTTACATCTTAAATTCTCAATCCACAAAACATCCACACAATAAACTCACAACCAATTGATAACGATATAAACCATCTACCTAGATAAGACAAATTGTCCTATAAAATTCCATCCCTTATGAAATATTCATAACTACCTGTGGCCCCTTAAGGCCACACAGATCTAGGTCATCTTTCTCCTCCTCCATCTTGGTTCTCCTCTTTTTCCTCTCTCCTACCTTACAAAAAATCTTTCTCCTCTCTCTGCACCCAAATCCCGTAGGAGGGAGAGCTAAACCTACAGAGAGGCAGACATGCCTGGGAAACCAGAAGAGACTGCACTCTGCATACACATCTCGGACGCCAGAGGAAAACACCAAACGCCATCTGGAACCCTGGTGCACTGAAGCTCCCAGGAAAAGGGCGGTGCAGATCTTCCTGGTTGCTGCTGCCGCAGAGAGCAGGTGGGCAGCACCCCTCGAGCAAACTTGAGCCTCAGGACCACAGGTAAGACCGACTTTTCTGCTGCAAGAGACCTGCCTGGTGAACTCGGGACACACAGAGGCAGAATTCCTCTAGGACCGGGCACTCCCTGTGTTTACCAGGAGTCCCACACCCGCAGATCCCGGCCCGCAGCAGCTCTCTGCTCCCAGCCCCGTGGGAGAGAGACCTCACCGCCTGGTCAGGTGGGCACTCCTGAGGCTGCAGAGCGGAGGAGACCACCAACACTGTCCACCCCTGCCCACATCCCTGGCCCAAGAGGAAACTGAATAAGGCCTCTGGGTTCCCGTAGGGGAGGGCCGAGGAGCGGCAGGACCCCTGCGCCTGAGACACCGCCGGAACCTGAAGGAAACATACCGGATAAACAGTTCTCTGCACCCAAATCCTGTGGGAGGGAGAGCTAAAACTTCAGAGAGGCAGACACGCCTGGGAAGCCAGAAGAGACTGCACTCTGCACACATCCAGATGCCAGAGGAAAACACCAAACCCCATCTGGAACCCTAGTGCACTGAAGCTCCCGGAAAGGGTGGCGCAGATCTTCCTGGCTGCTGCCGCCGCAGAGAGCTCGAGGGCAGCACCCCACAAGCAAACTTGAGCCTCGGGACCACAGGTAAGACCAACTTTTCTACTGCAAGTGACCTGCCTGGTGAACTCAAGACACAGGCCACAGGAACAGCTGAAGACCTGTAGAGAGGAAAAACTACACGCCCGAAAGCAGAACACTCTGTCCCCATAACTGGCTGAAAGGAAACAGGAAAACAGGTCTACAGCACTCCTGACACACAGGCTTATAGGACAGTCTAGCCACTGTCAGAAATAGCAGAACAAAGCAACACTAGAGATAATCTGATGGCGAGAGGCAAGCGCACGAACCCAAGCAACAGAAACCAAGACTACATGGCATCATCGGACCCCAATTCTCCCACCAAAATAAACATGGAATATCCAAACACACCAGAAAAGCAAGATTTAGTTTCAAAATCATATTTGATCATGATGCTGGAGGACTTCAAGAAAGACGTGAAGAACTCCCTTAGAGAAACACAGGAAAACATTCATAAACAAGTAGAAGCCTACAGAGAGGAATCGCAAAAATCCCTGAAAGAATTCCAGGAAAACACAATCAAACAGTTGAAGGAATTAAAAGTGGAAATAGAAGCAATCAAGAAAGAACACATGGAAACAACCCTGGATATAGAAAACCCAAAGAAGAGACAAGGACTGTAGATACAAGCTTCACCAACAGAATACAAGAGATGGAAGAGAGAATCTCGGGAGCAGAAGATTCCATAGAAATCATTGACTCAACTGTCAAAGATAATGTAAAGCAGAAAAAGCTACTGGTCCAAAACATACAGGAAATCCAGGACTCAATGAGAAGATCAAACCTAAGGATAACAGGTATAGAAGAGAGTGAAGACTCCCAGCTCAAAGGACCAGTAAATATCTTCAACAAAATCATAGAAGAAAACTTCCCTAACCTAAAAAAAGAGATACCCATAGGCATACAAGAAGCCTACAGAACTCCAAATAGATTGGACCAGAAAAGAAACACCTCCCGTCACATAATAGTCCAAACACCAAACGCACAAAATAAAGAAAGAATATTAAAAGCAGTAAGGGAAAAAGGTCAAGTAACATATAAAGGCAGACCTATCAGAATCACCCAAGACTTCTCGCCAGAAACTATGAAGGCCAGAAGATCCTGGACTGATTTCATACAGACCCTAAGAGAACACAAATGCCAGCCCAGGTTACTGTATCCTGCAAAACTCTCAATTAACATAGATGGAGAAACCAAGATATTCCAAATTTACACAATATCTTTCTACAAATCCAGGACTACAAAGGATAATAAATGGTAAAGCCCAACATAAGGAGGCAAGCTATACCCTAGAAGAAGCAAGAAACTAATCGGCTTGGCAACAAAACAAAGAGAATGAAAGCGCACAAACATAACCTCACATCCAAATATGAATATAACGGGAAGCAATAATCACTATTCCTTAATATCTCTCAATATCAATGGCCTCAACTCCCCAATAAAAAGACATAGATTAACAAACTGGATACACAACGAGGACCTTGCATTCTGATGCCTACAGGAAACACACCTCAGAGACAAAGACAGACACTACCTCAGAGTGAAAGGCTGAAAACAACTTTCCAAGCAAATGGTCAGAAGAAGCAAGCTGGAGTAGCCATTCTAATATCAAATAAAATCAATTTTCAACTAAAAGTCATCAAAAAAGATAAGGAAGGACACTTCATAGTCATCAAAGGAAAAATCCATCAAGATGAACTCTCAATCCTAAATACCTATGCCCCAAATAAAAGGGCACCTACATACGTAAAAGAAACCTTAATAAAGCTCAAAACACACATTGCACCTCACCCAATAATAGTGGGAGATTTCAACACCCCACTCTCATCAATGGACAGATCATGGAAACAGAAATTAAACAGAGACGTAGACAGACTAAGAGAAGTCATGAGCCAAATGGACTTAACGCATATTTATAGAACATTCTATCCTAAAGCAAAAGGATATACCTTTTTCTCAGCTCCTCATGGTACTTTCGCCAAAATTGACCATATAGTTGGTCAAAAAACGGGCCTCAACAGGTACAGAAAGATAGAAATAATCCCATGCGTGTTATCAGACCACCACGGCCTAAAACCGGTCTTCAATAACAATAAGGGAAGAATGCACACATATACGTGGAAATTGAACAATGCTCTACTCAATGATAACCTAGTCAATGAAGAAATAAAGAACGAAATTAAAAACTTTTTAGAATTTAATGAAAATGAAGGTACAACATACCCAAACTTATGGGACACAATGAAAGCTGTGCTAAGAGGAAAACTCATAGCGCTGAGTGCCTGCAGAATGAAACAGGAAAGAGCATATGTCAACAGCTTGACAGCACACCTAAAAGCTCTAGAGCAAAAAGAAGCAAATACACCCAGGAGGAGTAGAAGGCAGGAAATAATCAAACTCAGAGCTGAAATTAACCAAGTAGAAACAAAAAGGACCATAGAAAGAATCAACAAAACCAAAAGTTGGTTCTTTGAGAAAATCAACAAGATAGATAAACCCTTAGCCAGACTAACGAGAGGACACAGAGAGTGTGTCCAAATTAACAAAATCAGAAATGAAAAGGGAGACATAACTACAGATTCAGAGGAAATTAAAAAAATCATCAGATCTTAGTATAAAAGCCTATATTCACCAAAACTTGAAAATCTACAGGAAATGGACAATTTCCTAGACAGATACCAGGTACCGAAGTTAAATCAGGAACAGATAAACCAGTTAAACAACCCCATAACTCCTAAGGAAATAGAAGCAGTCATTAAAGGTCTCCCAACCAAAAAGAGCCCAGGTCCAGACAGGTTTAGTGCAGAATTCTATCAAACCTTCATAGAAGACCTCATACCAATATTATCCAAACTATTCCACAAAATTGAAACAGATGGATCACTCCCGAATTCCTTCTATGAAGCCACAATTCCTCTTATACCTAAACCTCACAAAGACCCAACAAAGAAAGAGAACTTCAGACCAATTTCCCTTATGAATATCGATGCAAAAATACTCAATAAAATTCTGGCAAACCGAATCCAAGAGCACATCAAAACAATCATCCACCATGATCAAGTAGGCTTCATCCCAGGCATGCAGGGATGGTTTAATATACGGAAAACCATCAACGTGATCCATTATATAAACAAACGGAAAGAACAAAACCACATGATCATTTCATTAGATGCTGAGAAAGCATTTGACAAAATTCAACACCCCTTCATGATAAAAGTCCTGGAAAGAATAGGAATTCAAGGCCCATACCTAAACATAGTAAAAGCCATATACAGCAAACCAGTTGCTAACATTAAACTAAATGGAGAGAATCTTGAAGCAATCCCACTAAAATCAAGGACTAGACAAGGCTGCCCACTCTCTCCCTACTTATTCAATATAGTTCTTGAAGTTCTAGCCAGAGCAATCAGACAACAAAAGGAGGTCAAGGGGATACAGATCGGAAAAGAAGAAGTCAAAATATCACTATTTGCAGATGATATGATAGTTTATTTAAGTGACCCCAAAAGTTCCACCAGAGAACTACTAAAGCTGATAAACAACTTCAGCAAAGTGGCTGGGTATAAAATCAACTCAAATAAATCAGTAGCCTTCCTCTACACAAAAGAGAAACAAGCCGAGAAAGAAATTAGGGAAACGACACCCTTCATAATAGACCCAAATAATATAAAGTACCTCGGTGTGACTTTAACCAAGCAAGTAAAAGATATGTACAATAAGAACTTCAAGACACTGAAGAAAGAAATTGAAGAAGACCTCAGAAGATGGAAAGATCTCCCATGCTCATGGATTGGCAGGATTAATATAGTAAAAATGGCCATTTTACCAAAAGCGATCTACAGATTCAATGCAATCCCCATCAAAATACCAATCCAATTCTTCAAAGAGTTAGACAGAACAATTTGTAAATTCATCTGGAATAACAAAAACCCAGGATAGCTAAAACTATCCTCAACAATGAAAGGACTTCAGGGCGAATCACTATCCCTGAACTCAAGCAGTATTACAGAGCAATAGTGATAAAAACTGCATGGTAGGGGTTGGGATTTAGCTCAGTGTTAGAGCGCTTGCCTAGGAAGCGCAAGGCCCTGGGTTCGGTCCCCAGCTCCGAAAAAAAAAAAACTGCATGGTATTGGTACAGAGACAGACAGATAGACCAATGGAATAGAATTGAAGGAGACCCGGTGAGAGAGAGACCCAACCGCCTGGTCAGGTGGGCACTCCTGAGGCTGCAGAGCGGAAGAGACCACCAACACTGCTCACCCCTGCCCACATCCCTGGCCCAAGAGGAAACTGTATAAGGCCTCTGGGCTCCCGTGGGGGAGGGCCCAGGAGCGGCAGGACTTCTGCGTCTGAGACACCGCCGGAACCTGAAAGAAACAGACCGGATAAACAGTTCTCTGCACCCAAATCCCGTGGGAGGGAGAGCTAAACCTTCAGAGAGGCAGACACGCCTGGGAAACCAGAAGAGACTGCTCCCTGCACACACATCTCGGACGCCAGAGGAAAAAGCCAAAGACCATCTGGAACCCTGGTGCACTGAAGCTCCCGGAAGGGGCGGCACAGGTCTTCCTGGTTGCTGCCGCTGCAGAGAGCCCCTGGGCAGCACCCCACGAGCGAACCTGAGCCTCGGGACCACAGGTAAGACCAAATTTTCTGCTGCAAGAAAGCTGCCTGGTGAACTCAAGACACAGGCCCACAGGAACAGCTGAAGACCTGTAGAGAGGAAAAACTACACGCCGGAAAGCAGAACACACTGTCCCCATAACTGACTGAAAGAGAGGAAAACAGGTCTACAGCACTCCTGACACACAGGCTTATAGGTCAGTCTAGCCACTGTCAGAAATAGCAGAACAAAGTAACACTAGAGATAATCTGATGGCAAGAGGCAAGCGCAGGAACCCAAGCAACAGAAACCAAGACTGCATGCCATCATCGGAGCCCAATTCTCCCGCCAAAACAAACATGGAATATCCAAACACACCAGAAAAGCAAGATTTAGTTTCAAAATCATATTTGATCATGATGCTGGAGGACTTCAAGAAAGACATGAACACACTTAGGGAAACACAGGAAATCATTAATAAACAAGTAGAGGCCTACAGAGAGGAATGGCAAAAATCCCTGAAAGAATTCCAGGAAAACACAATCAAACAGATGAAGGAATTAAAAATGGAAATAGAAGCAATCAAGAAAGAACACATGGAAACAACCCTGGATATAGAAAACCAAAAGAAGAGACAAGGAGCTGTAGATACAAGCTTCACCAACAGAATACAAGAGATGGAAGAGAGAATCTCAGGAGCAGAAGATTCCATAGAAATCATTGACTCAACTGTCAAAGATAATGTAAAGCGGAAAAAGCTACTGGTCCAAAACATACAGGATATCCAGGACTCAATGAGAAGATCAAACCTAAGGATAATAGGTATAGAAGAGAGTGAAGACTCCCAGCTCAAAGGACCAGTAAATATCTTCAACAAAATCATAGAAGAAAACTTCCCTAACCTAAAAAAAGAGATACCCATAGGCATACAAGAAGCCTACAGAACTCCAAATAGATTGGACCAGAAAAGAAACACCTCCCGTCACATAATTGTCAAAACACCAAACGCACAAAATAAAGAAAGAATATTAAAAGCAGTAAGGGAAAAAGGTCAAGTAACATATAAAGGGAGACCTATCAGAATCACACCAGACTTCTCGCCAGAAACTATGAAGGCCAGAAGATCCTGGACTGATGTCATACAGACCCTAAGAGAACACAAATGCCAGCCCAGGTTACTGTATCCAGCAAAACTCTCAATTAACATTGATGGAGAAACCAAGATATTCCATGACAAAACCAAATTTACACAATATCTTTCTACAAATCCAGCACTACAAAGGATAATAAATGGTAAAGCCCAACATAAGGAGGCAAGCTATACCCTAGAAGAAGCAAGAAACTAATCGTCTTGGCAACAAAACAAAGAGAATGAAAGCACACAAACATAACCTCACATCCAAATATGAATATAAAGGGAAACAATAATCACTATTCCTTAATATCTCTCAATATCAATGGCCTCAACTCCCCAATAAAAAGACATAGATTAACAAACTGGATACGCAACGAGGACCCTGCATTCTGCTGCCTACAGGAAACACACCTCAGAGACAAAGACAGACACTACCTCAGAGTGAAAGGCTGGAAAACAACTTTCCAAGCAAATGGTCAGAAGAAGCAAGCTGGAGTAGCCATTCTAATATCAAATAAAATCAATTTCCAACTAAAAGTCATCAAAAAAGATAAGGAAGGACACTTCATATTCATCAAAGGAAAAATCCACCAAGATGAACTCTCAATCCTAAATATCTATGCCCCAAATACAAGGGCACCTACATACGTAAAAGAAACCTTACTAAAGCTCAAAACACACATTGCACCTCACACAATAATAGTGGGAGATTTCAACACCCCACTCTCATCAATGGACAGATCATGGAAACAGAAATTAAACAGTGATGTCGACAGACTAAGAGAAGTCATGAGCCAATTGGACTTAACGGATATTTATAGAACATTCTATCCTAAAGCAAAAGGATATACCTTCTTCTCAGCTCCTCATGGTACTTTCTCCAAAATTGACCATATAATTGGTCAAAAAACGGGCCTCAACAGGTACAGAAAGATAGAAATAATCCCATGCGTGCTATCGGACCACCACGGCCTAAAACTGGTCTTCAATAACAATAAGGGAAGAATGCCCACATATACGTGGAAATTGAACAATGCTCTACTCAATGATAACCTGGTCAAGGAAGAAATAAAGAAAGAAATTAAAAACTTTTTAGAATTTAATGAAAATGAAGATACAACATACTCAAACTTATGGGACACAATGAAAGCTGTGCTAAGAGGAAAACTCATAGCGCTGAGTGCCTGCAGAAAGAAACAGGAAAGAGCATATGTCAGCAGCTTGACAGCACACCTAAAAGCTCTAGAACAAAAAGAAGCAAATACACCCAGGAGGAGTAGAAGGCAGGAAATAATCAAACTCAGAGCTGAAATCAACCAAGTAGAAACAAAAAGGACCATAGAAAGAATCAACAGGACCAAAAGTTGGTTCTTTGAGAAAATCAACAAGATAGATAAACCCTTAGCCAGACTAACGAGAGGACACAGAGAGTGCGTCCAAATTAACAAAATCAGAAATGAAAAGGGAGACATAACTACAGATTCAGAGGAAATTCAAAAAATCATCAGATCTTACTATAAAAACCTATATTCAACAAAATTTGAAAATCTTCAGGAAATGGACAATTTCCTAGACAGATACCAGGTATCAAAGTTAAATCAGGAACAGATAAACCAGTTAAACAACCCCATAACTCCTAAGGAAATAGAAGCAGTCATTAAAGGTCTCCCAACCAAAAAGAGCCCAGGTCCAGATGGGTTTAGTGCAGAATTCTATCAAACCTTCATAGAAGACCTCATACCAATATTATCCAAACTATTCCACAAAATTGAAACAGATGGAGCCCTACCGAATTCCTTCTACGAATCTACAATTACTCTTATACCTAAACCACACAAAGACACAACAAAGAAAGAGAACTTCAGACCAATTTCCCTTATGAATATCGACGCAAAAATACTCAATAAAATTCTGGCAAACCGAATTCAAGAGCACATCAAAACAATCATCCACCATGATCAAGTAGGCTTCATCCCAGGCATGCAGGGATGGTTTAATATACGGAAAACCATCAACGTGATCCATTATATAAACAAACTGAAAGAACAGAACCACATGATCATTTCATTAGATGCTGAGAAAGCATTTGACAAAATTCAACACCCCTTCATGATAAAAGTCCTGGAAAGAATAGGAATTCAAGGCCCATACCTAAACATAGTAAAAGCCATATACAGCAAACCAGTTGCTAACATTAAACTAAATGGAGAGAAACTTGAAGCAATCCCACTAAAATCAGGGACTAGACAAGGCTGCCCACTCTCTCCCTACTTATTCAATATAGTTCTTGAAGTTCTAGCCAGAGCAATCAGACAACAAAAGGAGATCAAAGGGATACAGATCGGAAAAGAAGAGGTCAAAATATCACTATTTGCAGATGATATGATAGTATATTTAAGTGATCCCAAAAGTTCCACCAGAGAACTACTAAAGCTGATAAACAACTTCAGCAAAGTGGCTGGGTATAAAATTAACTCAAATAAATCAGTTGCCTTCCTCTATACAAAAGAGAAACAAGCCGAGATAGAAATTAGGGAAACGACACCCTTCATAATAGACCCAAATAATATAAAGTACCTCGGTGTGACTTTAACCAAGCAAGTAAAAGATCTGTACAATAAGAACTTCAAGACACTGAAGAAAGAAATTGAAGAAGACCTCAGAAGATGGAAAGATCTCCCATGCTCATGGATTGGCAGGATTAATATAGTAAAAATGGCCATTTTACCAAAAGCAATCTACAGATTCAATGCAATCCCCATCAAAATACCAATCCAATTCTTCAAAGAGTTAGACAGAACAATTTGCAAATTCATCTGGAATAACAAAAAACCCAGGATAGCTAAAGCTATCCTCAACAATAAAAGGACTTCAGGGGGAATCACTATCCCTGAACTCAAGCAGTATTACAGAGCAATAGTGATAAAAACTGCATGGTATTGGTACAGAGACAGACAGATAGACCAATGGAATAGAATTGAAGACCCAGAAATGAACCCACACACCTATGGTCACTTGATTTTTGACAAAGGAGCCAAAACCATCCAATGGAAAAAAGATAGCATTTTCAGCCAATGGTGCTGGTTCAACTGGAGGGCAACATGTAGAAGAATGCAGATCGATCCATGCTTATCACCCTGTACAAAGCTTAAGTCGAAGTGGATCAAGGACCTCCACATCAAACCAGACACACTCAAACTAATAGAAGAAAAACTAGGGAAGCATCTGGAACACATGGGCACTGGAAAAAATTTCCTGAACAAAACACCAATGGCTTATGCTCTAAGATCAAGAATCGACAAATGGGATCTCATAAAACTGCAAAGCTTCTGTAAGGCAAAGGACACTGTGGTTAGGACAAAATGGCAACCAACAGATTGGGAAAAGATCTTTACCAACCCTACAACAGATAGAGGCCTTATATCCAAAATATACAAAGAACTCAAGAAGTTAGACCGCAGGGAAACAAATAACCCTATTAAAAAATGGGGTTCAGAGCTAAACAAAGAATTCACAGCTGAGGAATGCCGAATGGCTGAGAAACACCTAAAGAAATGTTCAACATCTTTAGTCATAAGGGAAATGCAAATCAAAACAACCCTGAGATTTCACCTCACACCAGTGCGATTGGCTAAGATCAAAAACTCAGGTGACAGCAGATGCTGGCGAGGTTGTGGAGAAAGAGGAACACTCCTCCATTGTTGGTGGGATTGCAGACTGGTAAAACCATTCTGGAAATCAGTCTGGAGGTTCCTCAGAAAATTGGACATTGAACTGCCTGAGGATCCAGCTATACCTCTCTTGGGCATATACCCAAAAGATGCCTCAACATATAAAAGAGACACGTGCTCCACTATGTTCATCGCAGCCTTATTTATAATAGCCAGAAAATGGAAAGAACCCAGATGCCCTTCAACAGAGGAATGGATACAGAAAATGTGGTACATCTACACAATGGAATACTACTCAGCTATCAAAAACAACGAGTTTATGAAATTCGTAGGCAAATGGTTGGAACTGGAAAATATCATCCTGAGTGAACTAACCCAATCACAGAAAGACATACATGGTATGCACTCATTGATAAGTGGCTATTAGCCCAAATGCTTGAATTACCCTAGATCCCTAGAACAAACGAAACTCAAGACGGATGATCAAAATGTGAATGCTTCACTCCTTCTTTAAATGAGGAAAAAGAATACCCTTGGCAGGGAAGGGAGAGGCAAAGATTAAAACAGAGACTGAAGGAACACCCATTCAGAGCCTGTCCCACATTTGGCCCATACATATACAGCCACCCAATTGGACTAGATGGATGAAGCAAAGAAGTGCAGACCGACAGGAGCCGGATGTAGATCGCTCCTGAGAGACACAGCCAGAATACAGCAAATACAGAGGCGAATGCCAGCAGCAAACCACTGAACTGAGAATAGGTCCCCTATTGAAGGAATCAGAGAAAGAACTGGAAGAGCTTGAAGGGGCTCGAGACCCCAAAAGTACAACAATGCCAAGCAACCAGAGCTTCCAGGGACTAAGCCACTACCTAAAGACTATACATGGACTGACCCTGGACTCTGACCCCATAGGTAGCAATGAATATCCTAGTAAGAGCACCAGTGGAAGGGGAAGCCCTGGGTCCTGCTAAGACTGAACCCCCAGTGAACTAGTCTATGGGGGGAGGGCGGCAATGGTGGGAGGGTTGGGAGGGGAACACCCATAAGGAAGGGGAGGGGGGAGGGGGATGTTTGCCCGGAAACCGGGAAAGGGAATAACACTCGAAATGTATATAAGAAATACTCAAGTTAATAAAAAAAAAAAAAGAAAAAGAAAAAAAAAAAAAAGAATTGAAGACCCAGAAATGAACCCACACACCTATGGGCACTTGATTTTTGACAAAGGAGCCAAAACCATCAAATGGAAAAAAGATAGCATTTTCAGCAAATTGTGCTGGTTCAACTGGAGGGCAACATGTAGAAGAATGCAGATCGATCCATGCTTATCGCCCTGTACAAAGCTTAAGTCCACGTGGATCAAGGACCTCCACATCAAACCAGACACACTCAAACTAATAGAAGAAAAACTAGGGAAGCATCTGGAACACATGGGCACTGGAAAAAATTTCCTGAACAAAACACCAATGGCTTATGCTCTAAGATCAAGAATCGACAAATGGGATCTCATAAAACTGCAAAGCTTCTGTAAGGCAAAGGACACTGTGGTTAGGACAAATCGGCAACCAACAGATTGGGAAAAGATCTTTACCAATCCTACAACAGATAGAGGCCTTATATCCAAAATATACAATGAACTCAAGAAGTTAGACCGCAGGGAAACAAATAACCCTATTAAAAAATGGGGTTCAGAGCTAAACAAAGAATTCACAGCTGAGGAATGCCGAATGGCTGAGAAACACCTAAAGAAATGTTCAACATCTTTAGTCATAAGGGAAATGCAAATCAAAACAACCCTGAGATTTCACCTCACACCAGTGAGAATGGCTAAGATCAAAAACTCAGGTGACAGCAGATGCTGGCGAGGATGCGGAGAAAGAGGAACACTCCTCCATTGTTGGTGGGTTGCAGACTGGTACAACCATTCTAGAAATCAGTCTGGAGGTTCCTCAGAAAATTGGACATTGAACTGCCTGAGGATCCAGCTATACCTCTCTTGGGCATATACCCAAAAGATGCCCCAACATATAAAAAAGACACGTGCTCCACTATGTTCATCGCAGCCTTATTTATAATAGCCAGAAGCTGGAAAGAACCCAGATGCCCTTCAACAGAGGAATGGATACAGAAAATGTGGTACATCTACACAATGGAATATTACTCAGCTATCAAAAACAACGGCTTTATGAAATTCGTAGGCAAATGGTTGGAACTGGAAAATATCCTGAGTGAGCTAACTCAATCACAGAAAGACATACATGGTATGCACTCACTGATAAGTGGCTATTAGCCCAAATGCTTGAATTACCCTAGATGCCTAGAACAAATGAATCTCAAGACCGATGATCAAAATGTGAATGCTTCACTCCTTCTCTAAAAGGGGAACAAGAATACCCTTGGCAGGGAAGAGAGAGGCAAAGATTAAAACAGAGACTGAAGGAACACCCATTCAGAGCCTGCCCCACATGTGGCCCATACATATACAGCCACCCAATTAGACAAGATGGATGAAGCAAAGAAGTGCAGACCGACAGGAGCCGGATGTAGATCACTCCTGAGAGACACAGCCAGAATACAGCAAATACAGGGGCGAATGCCAGCAGCAAACCACTGAACTGAGAATAGGACCCCCGTTGAAGGAATCAGAGAAAGAACTGGAAGAGCTTGAGGGGGCTCGAGACCCCATATGTACAACAATGCCAAGCAACCAGAGCTTCCAGGGACTAAGCCACTACCTAAAGACTATACATGGACTGACCCTGGACTCTGACCTCATAGGTAGCAATGAATATCCTAGTAAGAGCACCAGTGGAAGGGGAAACCCTGGGTCCTGCTAAGACTGAACCCCCAGTGAACTAGACTGTTGGGGGGAGGGCGGCAATGGGGGGGGTTGTGGGGGAACACCCATAAGGGAGGGGATGGGAGAGGGGGATGTTTGCCCGGAAACCGGGAAAGGGAATAACACTCGAAATGTATATAAGAAATACTCAAGTTAATAAAAAAAAAAAGAAAGAAAGAAAAAAATGAAAAAAAAAAACTCTTTCTCTGCCTTTTTCACTGCCCAATCACAGGCCTAGCCTTATTTTTTTGCCTGTCCTCACCTACATATAGACATCTTTTTAACAACTGAAAGTTTTCCCCTTTTTCACTTGATAGTCAGATGATCAATTGAAGTGGAAAGTTCTGGTTGTATCATGAGATGCAGACTCACTTGATATTTTGCTGAGGCAAGACTTATGGGCCTGCACATGATGATTAGGAAGAGTATAAGTGGGACTCAATGGACAATGACTTGGCAACCTTCTCTTCTCTCAGATAGGCACAGCAGGGAACTTCTCTTGGTGACCCAGATGGTTCTAGTTGCTCCCACTGACTCCTACAGATTCTGTGACAACCAAGTGGTTTCTGCTAGATCGGACCACACCTGCCGATTTGTGTTTGGTGACACATTTTTTTTAACCTGAACTTCTGGTATCCTGACAATGGAGACTGGAATTGTTCTATAGAACTACATCTAAACAGATCCACATCCCCTCGTCCTATTTGCCGTCTCCTTCCCCTACTGTAGGTTGATAAGCTAGAAAGGGGGTTGAATCGTTTGAGAACGATTTATTAAAGTAGAGTATCATTATTTAGTAAAGATTTATGAAAGTAGGTTTCAAAAAATCTAAACCTACAGTCAATAATATTTATTGCCTAAAAAAATATATGGTAATGATACGTATTTGTATTCTACTTTGCTGAAAACTATAGCATAAATTCAATAGATTGATTTCGTGAAGCAAATGTAGTTCTTAATTAGGAGGTCAGCCTTTTCATAGCATGGAAAGTTAATGATTCCATATACACGTCCATGAGTGATTCAAGGAAGAGATCTTTAAGAAGCTCATGACTTACACAAAGCTCAGGGTAACCAATGGCTTCATTCTGCTGAGCTCCATTCCATGCCCTTTTCTGTCTGTACAATCAATATGCTTGTGGTTTTGTTGATATTGTTTTGTCCATTTGTTTTCATCTGGAGAACATGCTCAGCTAATTTATTTTTTAATAACACTTAATTATTTGAGAATTTCATACATGAGTACACTCTTTTTCTAATTCTGTTTCTTCTTCCTACAACTCTTCTGTGTTCCCCCACTCCCTCTCAAATTATTGGCATGTTTTAAACTATTATTGTTACACACACACACACACACACACACACACACACACACACACAAAGAAGCGCCTACTTTTGCCAGCTTGATTTCTAAAGAACATTTACTTATATCTGAAAACATTCCTCTAAACAATGTTTTGGGTCAACCCTTAAGATACTGCACTTATTCTCTTCCCAGAACCTTTTTAAAGGCTATCTGTCTCTGACTAGATTCATCATTGCTTGTCATTGTTCTAACTTAGCATCCCCCTCCAATTATGTTTTTCTAAAAGTGTTTTGTGTTTTTTATCTTTTAAAATGTATTACTAACAATTTTAACACTTCATTCAGAAATATCATAATGAAAGATCATTATAGGGCATTTCAGTATTTAAGAAGCTAAAAGTTTAGATTTGTTCCTCAAGAAACAATTATGAAACTGATGACTGCAGACCCTACCCTTTCTTGTATATACTAGCTCCTCGGTACTGTAGTGCAAATAATCAGTAGACTTTGAGGGTCAGAACATGTGTCTGCTGGAGGCTTTTCCTGGGCAGTATGAAGCCACTTTGCTGGTACCTACTAAGCAGCAGGATAAAAATGTACACCCTTTAGGCAGTGCTCTCCGTGATTGGTGGGAGATGGTGGTCATATACTTGAGCTTCCTCACACCTCAGATGCAGAATGGCCGAGTTGTGTTTTGTAGACTCACTCACAATATGTAGAGTGGGATCTTACTTAGTAACAGGCTCTGGCACTAGTAATTATGCTAGCATGTCTTATAAACTGCCTCCATTTTCCATCACTTTCTCGTCTTGCCACCAGCATTTCCAGGAGTCATCTCCTATCTAAGCCATTACCACTGGAATTCTTCCGTTCAGGTTTGCTGAAGAGGGCACTCAAGTGCACTCTTCATCACATCATTGTTTATAATTTCTAAAATAACTTTAAAAATTGTTACGTATAGTAGAAATAAAAGAGCAAACATAAAGAGACGTCGTATTTCTATTTTCATAAAAATTTAATCTTATGTCCACTTCGAACCTAAGATTCTTAGAAATATCTGAAGTTATATACATATAATATAAATTACAAGTTATATATCAGACAATAAAAGTTATGTTTACTATGCTATACCTTTGTTCATGTGATGTGCCTTCATTTAGAACTATGGCCGCCATACTGTATTATCTACTCAACCATCGAAATGTTTTCCTGAACATTTATCTGATACTAGATGTTAGTACTAGACATAGAGAGAAATGTGGTCAACTAAATCCTGTTTATATTTGTGTCCCTCATTACATCATATGTAAGGGTAATGTAGTGTTAATTACCCAGAGTCACACAGTGTCAAACTGCAGCAAGTGATATGGAGGAAAGAAATTCGAGAGCCTCCCTGAACCCATCACAGGTGATGTCATCTGGGTGCCCAGAATATTCTTTCGGAAGTGTGTGTGTAATGTATGGATTCCACTCTGAATCAGTGATCTTCCTGGAAAATTGCTAGAGACATCAGCAGATATCATCTAGCACAAAAACAAAACAAAACAAAGAGTGAACTCCAGGCATCCAGGGAACTTGAGCAAAATTGGAAGAGTCACCGTGCCCTGCATGACTAGAACAAAATCATATGCTTTTCACACTGTCTCCTTTGAGAAAATTTGCCTTTAAAGATCAACCAGGGGGATTTCAGTTGAGAAGAAAACAAAAGGTTTTATACTTCGGAGCAAGCTCTGGGGACAGTGTTCTGGAAGGCAAGTGCCAGATTGTGGGAGTGTCTAAGGATTTTGTGTTAAGTTTAAAGCGAAGGCCCAAATGCTCAGAAATGTCAAACTATTTTGAAATGTGTTGCTTCTACTTGACTAATAATATGAAGTTGCCTAGTGTCTAAAGCTTTTACTGGAGAAAGCACAGAATGAGCAGTCGGGCTGTAGCGTGGATATGTGTTTCAGGGTCAGTTCCCCTCATTTACATTCTTACCACAGACATGTGTTTTTCAGAGCTCTAACTAGAAGCTTCACTATTAAAGAAAAATGAAACGAACTAAAATCCAATGGCAAATCTACACTGAGTGGAAAATGGTTTCCATATCTTCCAGTCACTGCAAAACTCATTGTTCTAAAACGATTTGGAGGGTTAGGGAGTGGCTCAGTTGTGTGATTTTCTGGCTTGCTCCAGGTCTCAAATTAGAACAAATGTAGAAGAATTTTAATCTAGTAACGTGCTGCTCTAAAAAGGGGACACATTCAAAAATATGATCTGGCCAGAACGCAGGATCTGCATATGATCTGGCTGAAATAGAAAGGCCCTTAGTACATACTTTTAATCCCTAACAATGAAGATAAGGTTAGTTTGTAGAAGGAAGCAGCTGTGTTTGGCTCTAATTGAGGGGCAGACAAAGTGACAAGTCAGAGAAAGATTTGGCAGAATGGGCCAGAGATAGGATGCATCCCGCTCTCATGAGAATAGCAGAGGAAGAGAGGCTACGTTAGAGCAGTGAGAGAGGAAAACAGTGGTAGTGTGGTATGTGGTGAGCCTGTATTGCAGTTTGTACAAAGACAGGTTACAGAGAGAACAAGCTAGACACAGGTAAAGACAAAACAAGCCAGAGAATGAGAAGGAACCGAAAGGTTAAAATGTATTGCCAAAGTTAGCGTGAGGCCAGGCAGAGTAATTCAATCAAAAGCTGGATTGAATCAGTCAGCTTGGAAGATTAGATTGTACAGGGGCTAGAAGCTTCCAGGTCTAGGCCTAGGGATAATCAAAACAGAGAAAAAACGCTTTGGGCTCAGCTGAAGCCATGTGCTTACCCAGCCTAAGTCCATTTCTCATTTGTCACTTCATCTGAGGAAATGAAAGCCACACTTACAACACAACGCAATCCAAAACCTATCAGAACAAGAGAAGACACCTGAGGTATGATGTCCTTGCCTCTATTCATGAATCACCATGCTATGATTCCATCCAAGTGAGGACAGGAGGTTTAGCAAAGCAGTGAATTTCTGTAGTGCAATTTAACACATTGGTTCAGAACCATCAATCAGCGATCTGGTCTCTGCTAATTCCTTTCTTCTCCTTCATTTTCCTTTTTGATTTTTCTGGTTTTTGCTTTTTTTCCTTGTTATTTGTCATCCTTGAGCCAATTATATACATACAAATACCTACGTATGTGAATCTGAGCAAACTATACACACGTTCTTATATATGTGTGTCTCTGAACAAACTATACACACATATGCCTATATATGTGAATCTGAGCCAACTGTGCACTCACATACCTCAGACCTAGATATGTGTCTGTCTATCTTTTATCTATCATCTATTTATCTACCTATCATATATTATATACTCACCTATCTTCTATCATCTATTTTCTATCTATCCATCTATCATCTGTTATATACATACCCATCTTTCTTTCATATCTATCTATCTATCTATCTATCTATCTATCTATCTATCTATCTATCTATCTATCTGTTTGTATTTGGACATCTCAAGAGTCACTAAAATCTGCCTTATATGAGGATCTTTAATACATCTTCAAATCAGATTACGTTTCCTTAAAAAACCATCTCTAAACCTCATACCCAGAATTCAATGAAGGAATTGCTTATTAAACATGATAAATTATCAAATATGAGAACACAGATGGAAAACTTGTACAAGTTTCACTTTCTGAGTTTGGTCCCTCCAGTACACAGTGTAAGAAAATGACTCAGGAAGTTTTCTTCTGACATCCACGATGCATTATGGTCTGCAGACACCTGTACTCACAAAAAAGCATAACACACACACACACACACACACACACACACACACAAATACATACACTTGTGCAAACACTAATAAATAAAATTTTTAAATAATATGATTTTGTAATTTATAATAACGGATCATAATTATTGACAGAATATATTTTTGTGTTTTCTCTTCGCTTCTATTCAAATGATTTGTTTTCATCAATTCATATTGTATAGAATACTGGTAAAATTATATAAGATGAATTTTAAGAAATTTGAATCAGCAGTTCTTTAGGTGCATGATCAGACTGGTACTGCACTAGATACCCTCGTTTATTATTTTGTTTTATTTTGTTCTGTCTCCTCCTCAATCTGAAGAATTGAAAGTCCTGGCACTGGACAGAGACAAACACATGCGTTAGGAGAAATCCAGTTGGACAGATTCCTAAGGTTGGAGATGACTTGTGGGTGACAGTATTGGGAAGCTGGATTATGATAGTTTTTTCACTCCCTAAAACTGACTATAATATTTAACTGCTGTGAAATGAAACCATAAATTATAATCTAAATGGTGAAGGAAGAAAAGCTGTCAAAACACAGGCAAAATTGTTAAAATTGTAAGTGGATGTGTCTGCCTTAGCTCGATTTAGACCTCTTAAGACTTCTTTACTTTGAGAAAAGAAAAAGAGCTTGAATTTTAAAGTCTAAATAGAATGAAAGAAAATAAATTAGACGTTACCTTAACCAGTGTCCCAGTCATCAGCTTCAGCACTCTCTCTACCATTGGTTAGATCGATTATTCATCTAAAAACACTCAAATTAATTATATATCATTTTGAAAGGAAGAAATAAATTTTCCAGGAAGAATACATTTTATAAGAAGAAAATAATCTGATGGAGGTTAAATAAATACTTTATTAGAAAACTGCAATTAACGGTGATAATAGCAAGACACAAAGCAAATTGTGAGAATAAAGTGATATTTCTTCCTGCTAAGCTATAAAAATGTTTTTAAGGGAACATTAATACCATTCTCTCTCTTAATGCATGTTTGGGCATCAGCCCAGGTGCCATTTGTAAAAGCGGTTAGCACTTAGCAGGACCTCCTGCAGAACTACACCAGGAGCATGGCTGGAGGGGAGCTATGCATTGCAGTGGAAGCAATGAGCAGTCACTAGCAGTTGGTAACCTCTAGGGCTCCTTGTACAGCAGAGCCAGGAGGATGCTCACTACAGTGCTCCAGAAAACTCACTTCATATTGAAGAGCTGTATTTGCAATCCAAAGGTTTGAGGCGAAATAGCAATTTGTCAAGTTTTCTACTTGACAGTTAGCTAGACTTCACAAGCAAGATGGCAGAGGAGCACGTGTCGAAACACCCCGTCTTGTCTGCATTTCTCATCTCTTTCCACATATGTGGCATGACAGATAGATATATGTATATACAGATCTGAATATACGTGTATATTATCTCTCTATCGTCTTCTTGATTGTTACTTACCTACCTCTCCGCCCAGATTTTTTAAAAGAGAAAACAAGAGAGCCCAGTGTCTAGCTGTGGAGTTGCCTGACATAAAGAAGAAACACATCACATGGATCCTGTAATGGTTACCCAGAAAGCCATGGGCACATACAGCCTCTGCACCTGCATGGAGTAGGGACCCACGTTTTCAAGTCCTATGTGTTGTGAGCATAGGACCCAAGGTGAAGACAGAAGATAGTATCTTTGAAAGTGATGAAAAATATGAACAATGGAAAAGTGAATAGTTAACAAAAATAGAGCAATTACAATGCATGCCTGCCAAACCGAGACTATGCAACAGACAAATCAAAACTACACACTGGTAGAGTTACCGGGACAAAACTTTCCCAATCTATAATTCTGCTAGGATAGTTCAGTGGACTAGTAAAGAAAGTGATAGATTAGTTAGAAGAAAAGTATTAAAGTAGTCAAACTTTATTAATAGCCAAACAAATATTTTAGAGAATGATTCCACAAGCAAACAGAAGGTGTATGATTTGCAAGGACTTTAGACATTCATATAAACTAAGGGTTTGACTACAAGTTCTAAGCTGACTACAGTTCTCAGAGCTCAGCTTCTAAAGTGCCTGCTTCCCAAGCCTGAGGAGCATCTCAAGCAAGAGGACCTAAGCATGGCTCTATTCCTGAGGCCATGTGGAAACACCATGCATGGGAGTCCCTGCTTGTAATCTGAGTGGTAGGAAAGGAGGATCCCTGCAGCTCCCTTCAATTCAGCCTATCTTGACCAGTGAGCTCCAGACCAGTGATAGACTCTGTCTCAAAGAGGTCAACAGCACTCCTGAGGATGACACTTGGGGCTGTCCTCTGGCCAGCAAACACATGCATATGCACTTGTACACATGGATACTCATAAACTTGTAAACACATACACATAGAAAGGTTCTATAAGTTTCTGCTCAAAGAACGTAAACTAGAAATAAATAACTAAGAGAGCTAATCATACCCAGTAATTCTGGAACTAAAATATGGCATTGCTAAGATACTCTACTAAATAAATTCAGTGGAACCTTTAAAGTATTTAGAAATCATAGACAATAAAGATGCTTGCTCTATGCCCTGACCGGTAGTTTTAAGTCAGTATTTGGATAGAATTTTCTATCTATTAATTAAAGGATAAGACAGGCAGAACAACAAGTGCAACATTCACTTTAGACAGTCACAGAGGTTGCCAGACAACTCATGAGCTCAAGGCTGGCCTGAGCGATCTGGTGAGTTCCAGACCTACTGGGATACAGAATGAGGCTCAATTTTATAAAACGTCACAGACATAGTAAACAGAAGAGGAAGAAATTTTAAAAGTAAAACCAGAAGTAAGTGAAATAGAAAATACAGGACTAAACAAAGCGATTGGAAATAAAAAATTAGAAACTATGGTCAATAAACTATGGGCTAATTCACTGGAAGAAGAAAATAGGCATTTTTATAAGGATGGAACCTTCAAGAAGAGGGAAAAAACAGTGTTTGAATTGATAATAATGGCATGGGATATTTAATAGATTATATAAGAGAACAATGCATAAATATGGTTTGATAAATTTTTGAAACCATAAGCAAAATAATTTTCTTTAAAAATTATACAAATCAGACCATGAGAAAAGCATGTGCTCGTGAATCTCCCTAAGAAATCCTTAAGCCAAGAGCACCAGTGGAAGGGGAAGCCCTGGGTCCTGCTAAGACTGAACCCCCAGTGAACTAGACTATGGGGGGGAGGGCAGCAATGGAGGGAGAGTTGGGAGGGGAACACCCATAAGGAAGGGGAGGGGGGAGGGGGATGTTTGCCCGGAAACCAGGAAAGGGAATAACACTCGAAGTGTATATAAGAAATACTCAAGTTAATAAAAAAAAGAAATCCTTAAGCCAAGTGTTTCAATTGTAGTAGTTTATATGAGGGCCCGCCTTCCACAGCAGGGATGGAGGAGTACAGAAATAAGACGGAAAAAAAGTATAAGGAAGACAGAGAATTTCTTCCTGTAGGTTAGCACTGGGTATCTGGGTTTCAGTCCAGTGCAAACGTATGGTGAGGCACGTGTAATACCATAAAGTATGATCCCCCTGCAGCCCAGGGAAACTGAGGCATTCACGAACAAATTCTCATCTCTAATACGTTGGTCATGATCATCTCATAGAGACGGTAGTTTCCTGCACAAGAAGCAGGAAGGCCTCACTGCAGCTGGCGGCCTGCACAGCGAAGACGAGTTACGGTTAGAGCGTTAACAGCCTTCATCATTAGGCATCAGAGGGAACACAGCCTTGGGAAACCCTATCACAGGATGTGCCCTCTTGACTTCTCTGTCCCTCCAGGGGCCAAGAGTGCCTTTTCTTATTAGACACTAGATAAAGCATCTTGGCGATTGAGAGGATGTGACTCGTGAGTGGAGTAAGACTTCTTGAGCTACCAAGAAAAGAAGTGCACATGATAGGCAGGGATGATGATAAACAAAAAGATAGGCAAAAGAAGAAGAAACATGCTGCATGCTCTCACCCGAGTGAATGATGGCGCAGGCTCAAGCAGAGGACTTGACTGTGTGTGGCAAGACATTCATTTTGGTGGAAGGTTCTGGTGACATTTTAGAAAGCTAAATCCTCAGTAAAGTCAAAGGTAGACTTTTAGAGGAAAGTGCTGAGGTAACTGTAGAGTAATAGAAGCGGCTAACAAGTGAGTAGCTCTACCTGTACTGGTTGCAATGGAGACTGGGGAAAGAAAATAAATATGGGAAGGGAGCCATAAAAAAAAATCCTTCAGAACTGAAATGTGTTTCAGAATATCACCCACTTTCCAGTCACGCTCAGGTACCTGACACGGAAAGGAGAAGTGTCTTATGACACGCGGCTAGTTAGTAGCTGTGACGAGAATAGACTCTGATAGCTCGGCTCTAGGCGAGCGCTATTTTTAAATTTAGACGCTCCTTCTTCCATGATAAGCAAATGATTGAATCGTCGTTACATTTAGGATTCTCTTCCCCTTTCGGGCTTGAAGCTTAAGAAAGGAAGTAAGAAATAACTGCCAATCTTTCTTCTCACCTCATAATTAAAAAACAACAACTTGATAACAGGCTAGACATGATATTGGAAATCAAACAAGGGCTAAAAGATAAACGTCTTTCTTTTCAATCTTATTGATTGAAAAAATTAAACATGTCCTGACTGTGAAAATTGAAGTGCTTTTCCACAGATAACTGGGTTGAGACTGAGTGAGCTGGGTCTCAAGTGACAGCAGGGCTTAAAAGTAAGGTTGGGAGCTGGGAGACAAGGGGCATGTGGACTTGATCTTCCTCTGCTTATGTGTGCAAAAGTTAGACTTGATTCTGAATGAAATTTATGAGATTATTCCATTTAGCCACATCTCTCCTCTTCCTTCAAAGTATATACTTAACAATTAGGACTCAACAGAAACTTCCTAGGTACCGAACTTTAGACAGTTTGGTTAATTTCTAAGACGCAACTGCTACAGAACACCTGCATCCTATTCATAATGTTATAGTCAGGCAAAGTTATTTTTAAAAGGAAAGTCACAGGGTGCTATTTGAATGTCTGGAAAATATGCATAGATACATTACCTGGTTCCATAAATAAATGACATGAAACCTTTGTCCTCTTTAATTAAGTATAAATTATGCAACCTTGTTCTGTAGGGAAAGTTAAATATCTTAAAATGACCATTTTCAAGTTTGTCTGGCTATCTGTTCCTAGTTATTCATGGGGTGAGGCGTCCCCATTCTCATTTTCTTCCTTTTTAATAATTAGAGTTTATTTCTTGTTACTGCTGGCCATGTTATATAATCGTTGCTTATTTGCACTTGGGCACATTAACTTTTATTGCTCTATGTAAATATTTCATTACAACTTTTGAGAGTAGAGAACAGAAGAGTATGTATCTAGCAAAGACTGGCTTAAGTGAGTGTAAACTGAGGTAAATTATTATGTAATAATTCCCACTTACAGACTATTCACAACAGTATAGTGTTTCAAAAGAGTTATATATGGAATGATACTTTTGAACATATTTCCCCTCCGAATTAATAACTCATAGTAAATTGAGGTTAAGTCACTTAATAATATTTATTCATCCTTCAGGGTGAGCCTGGGGTGCTGGATTTTCCCTGGAACGTGGATTGGGTGTGAGTCACTCTTTTCTCAGGGAGCACTGCTGTGTACATGGGGCAGTGAATAAAACCCAAGTATATAAGAGGATTACTGCAAAGTGGAAGACCTGATGGACTCAAGTGCTTCGATGGGAGATGAAAAACAAAAGGCACGGTGTTCATTTAAGTGGTCAGAGACAGTAGCACTGAATGGAGACACAGTGGAGGCTCCAACTAGAAGGATAGATGGAGTCCTACAAGCTGGCAGCAATACAGAATGTCAAGATAGCTCATTGTGAGAGTAACATTAGGGGAGCAGAAACCAGGCCTACTCTGTGAGGAAGGAGCCAGGGTCAGAAAGCGGATGTCGCTAACAGGGTATTTCATGAATCTAATTTAAAATTCCACCTCTCTGCAAATGGCATTTTGAGTCTGCAGACTACCGTAGTTCAAGGCAAATGAGAAGAGAAGCATTGCACTAAAAAAAAAAAAGAAAAGAAAAAAAAAGAAGCGATACTTATGGGAAAAAATACACAAATTCCAATAAGAAGCCAGTCAAAGTCACTTCTCAGCAGGGAAATGCAAATTCAAACTGGAGGAGATGGCAGGCTCACAAAGGTGGCTATAATTAGGAAGACTAACAGTATTGCATCGTTTGGATTTGGAATGGTCCCCAAGGGCATGTGTATTAAGAAACTGGGCTCCAGAGCGGCACTAGTGAGAGACTGTGCAGACTTCAAGAGGTGGAGTCTTGCGGGAGATCTGCCCATCAGTTGGAGGACGCCTGTGAAGGGGTTGCGAAGAGCCAGGGTTTTGGTTTTTTTTTTTTGGGGGTTTTTTTTTTTTTTTTGGTTTGTTTTGTTTTTCCGTACTCTTTTACAGCATGAACAAGGAGTAGATGGCTTTGACCACATGAAGACATGATGTGTCACCATCAGAACCCAAACAATGGAGCAGATCCAGGCAACAACTAAAACCTATAAAACTGAGCCTGTTTTATAAAACCTTACTCCATGTAGGGTAGCTGCCTCCAGTGTGTGCTCCAGTGAAGTGACTCTATCATGGTCCGGCGTTGAGAAGGACATGGGGCAGCTAGAAGTTGCCTGTTGCTTGTGGGTGCGCTTATTTTAGAAAATAACTTTTGATGATTTATTTTTTCTTGTCTTGTCATTTTTTTCCCACAGATCTGGTTTATTCCTTCCCAGAAGACAAACTGCAACTAGTTTGTGGATACAATGTCATGATTGATTGTCTCCATAAAAAGATCAGCCGAGAGCTGGATCACCTGCCTTTCATCTTTTTGTTATCTCCCAGTTCAAATTGCTCACATCTCTTAACATCCAGCCTCCTCTTGATCAGCCTCTGAGCTCTGCACACTGGAGCCTCAGTACAATCTTCTTCATAGCTTTAGCCTGATGGTGGATTCCTCTCTCAACACTGCTCTTGCTGGGCAGGAAGAGAACCCCTGGCCTTTGAGATGATGTCACAGTGTGGAGCTGGTGTTCATTATGGTTCTTGCATAAAGTTTAGTTGCATTTAGAAACATTCCCCATTTTGTGAGAGGGCTATCGTCACAGAGATATATTGTTTGTTTATTTTTTTTTAGCAGAATCTCATCATGTAGCCACGGGTAGCCTAGGACTTGTATGTAGACCAGGCTGGCCTCTAACTCAGAGAAATTTGCAGCTTCTGCTTCCCAAGTGCTAGGATCAAAGACATGAGCCATCACTCCTGGTACTTTATCTGCTTCTTACAAAGTTAACCATACATTTAAAATATGATATAGCAACTCCACTCACAAATACTATCTAAAACAAATGAGCATACACATTCACAGGAAAACCTGAACACAAATGCTCATAGCGTTATTGGTGGTAATATGTCAATATATGTAGTGCAATAATACAATGGTATATTACTCAGTCATGGAAAAAATAAGCTACTCATATATTCCATTGTAATATGTGGAGCTCAGTGTTACCTTAAGAAGCTAGCATGCACACATGTATCTCAAACTGGCCTCAAACTCAGTCTGTAGCTGTGGATTGAATACACTACCAACCTTTAATATCGTGCTGAGGATTGAACATGGGGCTTCAAGCATGCCAGGTAAGCATTCTACCAACTGATCTCCATACTATTTATATGGACGTACAGAACAGAGAGAACAGCTTTGCAGTGATGGAAAGTGAAAGCTGGGGAGGCCAGTCCTTGCCTGGGGCAAAAGACAGGAAAGCGAGGAGCAGGAAGAACTGTCTAGAGTGTGATGCAAATACACCAACCGGTCCTGGTCTTGTTGGGGGGTCACATGAGTGTGGGCATTTCTCAGGGCTCAGTGAACTGTGCACTTGCCAGGGACACATGTTGGCACATGTAAATTATGGCTCAATAAAGTTCATGAAGATGAAGAACTATTGATCTTTTTGTTTTTCTTTTCTTTCTTTCTTTTCTTAATGTGTACCATCATTGTTTTCAAGAGCACAGTAAATGAAATAATATTTCCCCTGTATTTCTTTTAAAAATATTTTTTTGATATTCAATACCTTTTTACCAATTCTGACTGGGGGTATTTGTTTGTTTGTTTTTTTATTGGATATTTTTTTATTTATATTTTAAATGTTATCCCTTTTCCTAGTTCCCCTCTGGAAACCCTCTATCCCATCCTCCTTTCCCCTACTTCTATCAGGGTGCTCCCCACTCACCCACTCACGCCCTCCCACCTCACTGACCTGGAATTCCCTTATGCTGAGACATCAAGCCTTCACAGGACCAAGGGCCTCTCCTCCCACTGATGTCCAACAAGGCTGTCCTACGTATGTGGCAGGAGTCTTTCCATGTGTACTCTTTGGTTGGTTGTTTAGTCCCTGGGAGCTCTGGGGGTTCTGTTTTAAATGTTATTTCATGTATCTCAAACTGGCCTCAAACTCAGTCTGTAGCTGTGGATTGAATACACTACCAACCTTTAATATCGTGCTGAGGATTGAACATGGGGCTTCAAGCATGCTAGGTAAGCATTCTACCAACTGAATGATGGAACACAGAAGAAAATTGAGAGCTTCTAAACTAAACTAGTTTACTGACATTAAAGAGGTTTTGACATCATTGCCGTGTGTGTGTGTGTGTGTGTGTGTGTGTGTGTGTGTGTGTGTGTGTGTGTAAGTACATGTGTATAATGTGTATACCCGGGTTTGGGAAGGGAAGCCCTGGGGTCAACCTCCGACATCATTCTTCAGGAATCATTTATGTTATTTTGTGGGACAGGTATGGACCTTTTCAGATAAGTTAGGCAGCCTATAAATATTATGGGCTATAAAAATCACCACTCTTGAGCTTGTCAGGGTGTACCTGGCATAGGGACACCATTCCCTATGGATAGTGAACGAAGGCTGTGTTGGAACCCAGCTGGCACCAGCTAGCATGACCCCAGAGTGACAGTGGCAATGGAAGTCTCCAGGAGCAAGCTCAGAAGCCGAGAAGCAGGTGGGAGCATGGGCTGCCAGGCAGGTGCACGACACCCACACTCTGGAAGACAAATGAACATTTGTCACTCTAGAGGACGTGTTTATTCTAGCATGGAGGAAATGTGGTGGTAGCAGATGAGAACAGGAAATTTCCTCTCATGAACTATTTTGGGAAGGGCATTTACCCTTCTGAGTTATGTGTGGTAGTGAGCATACATTTATCCTGAAGAATATACAGGTTTTCCTCACAGAAACAGAAACTCCATTTCTAAGTGCATCGCTGTGCATTTCCCCCCCACAATGAGTTTCTTTGTGATACTTTGTCAAACTATAAAGCAGTAAAATTTGGTAAAGACCAATACGAAGGATCTGGCTTGGCCACATTTGTAACTTAATCCTTAACAGAAAGTGAAAAACAAAAAAATTACAATATAACATCATTTTAATATGTGTAAGATGTTGATTTAATAATAGACCAGAGAGTAGAGGTGTGGAATACTAAAGGTCGAAGTGCTTAATTAGGAAAATGTTGGAAGGATTGGAGAGATGGATAGATGGGGGGGGAAGAGTAAGACAGAAGGTGTATGGAAAAGCCATATGGAAGCCTACTGTCTTGTAACCCAAATACAATGTACCAGAGAGATTGAAGGGAGTTGCTCTGAATATCTAGATAATGCTATTCATAGAAGAAGTGGGTTACTAGACAAAGTTCCAATTAGAGCTGAGCTGGTCAGGAAGGCCCCCAGAGACCACAGCACAATGCAGACTTGTCAGCCGTCCTGGTTGTCCACCAGAACTAGAAGATAAGACTTGCTGAAGACACCACATAGCTTGACTGTAATATGTAATAAAAGCAAGATGGGACTGAGCTAGAAACTTCCTCCTTGCTGGCTGGTTTTACAGTGCTTGGAAGGGCTATGTAGGCTTTTGGAAGAGAAAAGGAATCTTACTCAACTGTGAAAACTACAAACCAAAAACCAATATTCCAGACAGGATGTATCTACCTGTGCAATACCAGCAAGATTGTTATGGAGGCAACCAATCATCTTATGATTGGATGTATGGCCTGCTCCACAATACCTGATAGAGAGAACTCATGTCTTATACTGTAAGCCTGGTTAGCAACCTATGCTTGGGAAGGCTGTAAGCCCAAGGAGATAACAACTACTGTCATTTAACTAAACTGACATAGACAAAACTACCTTCGAAATATCTATATTTATACCCACAGACAAAGGCTACTCTTTCAGTTAATGAGAGAACTTTCTCTTTGTAGCAAATGGAAGCAAATAGACGAAACTCACAGTTTCACAGGATGCTGAGAACAAATGATAATTGGGGGTTTGTCCCTAAATAAGATATTTACAGCATTGGAAAACACTGTAAAAGAGGAGTTGTGGTTAAGTAAGAGTCAAGAGATAGAGTAAAGAACTGATAAATGCCACTCTCTAGACTGAACACAGTTACCACAATGGTGAACTCACAATCTGTTGCTTGCATTGAGCCTACATAAGACCGTACTTGCCAACTACCAGGCATGGAAGGAAGAAGACCTTATGGGACCCAGTCTTGGTTGCTGCACATTGGGCCTGTGATGGATGCTCAGACAGGGAGAGTCACTGACTTCAGCTGTTTGCCTACTGCTGAGCTCACCAGGTGCCCAGGGACAGCTTCAAACCCAGATGGCCCTTGTTAAACTCAGTGGGTCACAGAAGAAAGTGAATAGACATGAGAAAGAGATGTGTAGGGGAGGGAAGAGACAGAAATGGGGAGTGGGGTGATTGGAAAGATGAGAGAGGTCGGTCGTATTATGTACGTACATAAAATTGTCAAGAGAACAGATTTTAGTAATAACAAACTATTAAATTACATATTTATTTATTTATTTATTTATTTATATTTATTTGTTTGAAACCTGGCTTTGTTGTCATCAAGGCTTGCTTTGAACTATTTAAGGATAATCTAGTCCTCCTGTCTGCAGTTCTGTGTCACCACACCCAGGCTTACTTAATGCTGGAGATGACTCCATTGCTTTGTGCACACCAGGCAAGCTTTCTATTCACTGAGGACCATCCACAACCTACAGTTGTGTTCATTTTGAGTCAAGTACTCTGTAGAACACAGTCAGCATTCTGTCTGGTCCCAGGTCACCTAAAATTGGCCTTTTTTCCCCATTGAGAATACATTGGAGGAAAACACCAGTTTTAGATTTTTGCGATGGGAAACTTTGTCATTTCAAGAGGAAATTCTCAGGCACACGTAGGCTGCCTTGGAAAAAATAGAGTCTACTAAATATCTTTACATTATTTAAATAATGCTGGTTGTATGAGTCCACGCATAATGTTCACTCTTTTATGTAACTGGGTGAAATGAGGCATAGAAAACCAAGACCAGAGAGGCGAGGCTACAAATCTGTGAGAGACTGAGGAGTCTATGCGCTGGAAAATCGATGACTAGCTGGTACTTACTTCTCCGCAAAGCTCATTTTATTACAAAGCAATTTTTATCTGTATTTGACCTAAAAATCAGTGAAGAATTTTATTTGAGAAGAAAAATATTTTTCCTCAGTCATGTTAGGGTTACCTCAATTGTGTTTAATTCTAATATATGATTTCAAGTTGATCATACTAAAAGTTATACTTCGAAATTGGTAGAAAAGTCCTTGATTTTTTTTGTGACATGTTGGTAATTAAAAAGTGACAAAAATAATTCCTAGACTTGAAAGGAAAATAGCAAATGAAGGTTTCTATGAACAAAATAATATCCTGTCGACGTATGCTTAAACAACACAAATACAAAGGCTTATTCAATACATTTTAAATTTTAAATTATTTACACATATGGACTATCTCAGGTGTTTCAAAAGAACAAAACAATTAACAAAAAAGTGTTCATTACTTAGTTGGGAAATGAAATAGTCAGGATATAGTTAATGCTGAGTATGCTGTCACTTTTATCTACTTTGTGTACTCAGGTGTGTGGGCATTCGTGTGTCCCTGTGGAATGGTGTGTGTGGCTTTGGCCAGAGGACATTTTTGAGACAGTTCTCTCTCCAGCTTGTGGGTTCCGGGGATTGAACTCACAGCCTCAGGTTGGGCAGAGCACTTGCACACTCAGGCATCTCACTACCCCCAGTTATGCTACCCATCTTTCATAGCATCGTATTCCTCTCACCTGCCGAGGTGACAGCCTGATGACATTGGTGTTCCTTATTGCCATGAATGCCAGATTACACATTTACACATCTGTGTAATCACTTGTGGGGGTTTTATTTATTGCTGTATGTGTTTGTTGGCTTGCTTGTTTACACTTTTTATTTTCTTTTCAATGCAGGGTTTCTCTGTGTAGGCCTGGTTAGCCTGTAGTCCAGGCTGGCCATGAACTCAGAGATCTGCCTGCCTGCCTCTGCCTCCCTAGTGCTAGGATTAAAAGCATGCACTAATCAGCATCTATAAGCGTTTCAAAAATTCTACTGAAATTATTTTTTCTGCTGAGGGTGGTGGTGTATGCCTTTAATCCCAGTACTTAGAAGGCAGACGCAGATGGATCTCTGTGAGTTCAAGGGCAGCCTGGTCTAGAGAGTGAGTTCCAGATGATGAAAAAAAAAAACAAAAAATTACTTTTTCTGGTTTTGCCATTTTTTTCCAATTTAAGATTGTGTCATTTACCAATATTATCAATATGTATGTCTTGGAATTAATTTATTCTCACTGATATATAACTTGAGGTCTCTGTGTATACATATATACATGTGCATATGCATGTGCATGTACATACACATATACATCCCTGATATATAACTGTGGTGAGTAATCAAAATTCATTGATCATCAGTCTATAGGTGCATTAGATAACTGTCACAAAGCACAGGTGGTTGCTTCATTTACTACTGTGCTTGGGTCACCAATTCTGTCATGGAAACATAGGCAACTCATTTATGAATCTGCACCGTCGTTTGTGTTATTTTTCTATGCGTAAGTAAAGATATTTTCCCCTAGAATATGCACACAGCATACCAACTTAACTTTTCATGTACAGACATTGTCATATGGCTAATTTTACATAAAGAAAAAAAAAGAAATGTTTTGTAATCGCAATCAGGAAAGAGAAGTTGAGCATGGAGACACAGGATCAGTTTTAGCCGTGTACCTTTCCCCACTGCTGTCCGCACATCACCTAAACCTATGACTAGGTCATAGTACATATGTCAAGTAGTACATCTAGAAATAATATTTTTTAGTCTTGGGGTTCATGTTACTTCCTGTTAGAATATGTCAGCTGGATCTAAGAAATTAGTGGTGATTAAGAAGAGACCAGCATCATTGAGGTGAAATCTTCTGGGAAGTATTTTCTGAGAGCACAGAGAGGTTGTGATCCAGAGATAGCCAAGGTTGTACCTTGTGCTGTGGCTGGACTTACAAGAGTCATCCAAGTGGTACTGGTTTTGAAGGCATGAAGGGGTCATGAAGAAGAGCCGAGGCTCGGCACTGTGAAAGGCCATTGAAGGTCATTAGTGAAGATACAGCTTCAGTTGCAATTAGTGGCCAAGGACTGAAGCGGTCATGCAAAGGAGTTGAGGCTTGGCACCATGATAAAAGCCTATGAGAGGCTATGGTGAAGCCTAGTTGTGGTGGAAGACAGCAGTGTCCTGGAGGTGCCAGTACCATGAGATGACCACAAAGAACAGCAGCAGCAGTGGAGTACAGGCAGCTGGAGCCTAGAAGACAAGGTGTGTGCTACAAAGGACAAGAGCTGGAGAAGTGACTCAAGTCCTTAGTCAAGCTCAGAAGATTGTGAGTGGATCCAGGCATTGGACAGGTTAGAGTTTGACTCTGCTTTTGATTGTGACTGTGCCCTGATATTTTTCCTTCTTGAAGGAAGAATGTATTTTAGTGGAACCTACAGTTAAGAGACTTTGAATTGTAAAAAGACTAAATTATAAAAGAGATTGGATATTTTAAAAAGATTGATGTAAGAAATGTTAAAGACTGTGGGACTCTTAAAGTTATTTAGATCTTGGGGATGCATAAAAAAGTAAGGGTTGAGGCTTAATAGTGATGTGTTTGTGTGTCAAGTTGACAAGGGGTCAATTGTACTGGCTGGTTTTTTTTTGTGTGTGTGTGTGTGTGTGTGTGTGTGTGTGTCAACTTGGTACAAGCTGGAGTTATCACAGAGAAAGGAGTCTCCATTGAGAAAATGCCTCTATAAGATCCAGTTGAAAAGCATTTTCTCAATAGTGATGAAGGGGGAGGGCCCATTGTGGGTGAAGCCATCCCTGGGCTGGTAATCTTGGGTTCTATAAGAGAGCAAGCTGAGCAAGCCAGGGGAAGCAAGCTAATGAGGAACATCCCTCTATGGCCTCTGCATCAGCTCCTGCTTCCTGACCTGCTTGAGTTCCAGTCCTGACTTCCTTTGATGATAAACAGGATTGTGGTAGTGTAAGCTGAATAAACCCTTTCCTCCCCAACTTGCATCTTGGTCATGAGGTTTTTGTACAGGACTCTAAGACATAGTGTATTTTTATTTTATATAATATATAATAATATTAATATAAAATCAATAGTGTATAATACATAAATATATTCTATTAAGTCTAATTAGTATTGCCCGATGGACCTGGGTGTAGAGCTGACTACTAGAGCATGGGTAACTTACCAGTGGCCATGTCCCTGAAGAAAACTGACTCTCCCTGTCCCAGCATTGGTCACCTCCTTGTAGCTCTTCAACAACTAGTAAAGCCTTTTGAGCCATTCACCTATTATGGTAGAATGGTTTGGTCTTACTTTCTTGTATAGATCTTATGCAAAAAGAAATTTATGAGCCCTTCACTGGCCTTTTCCCACCCAACCCTGGTCCATTCTTAAACTCTACATGGTGAAATCCAGAAATCAGAGGTAAGAGAAACTGAGGAAGAGCACCTAGGAGAGCAAAGGATGTCAGTGAGATGTGGGCTTGTATAACACAGTTAAAAGTTTTGAGGTCCTCTAGGTTTGAGGACCCCAATGAGATACAGTTAGGCCCTATCTTGAACTGAGTCACATGAACTACTTATTGCGCTAGTGATGGCTTGAATGCTAGAAACCAGCCGTGAGGCTTTCTGCAGGCTGTCTTACCGTGCTGAAATGGACTCATTACGTCTATTCAGCTGTACTTCCCAATTCACCAAATCAGACAAACTTTTAGTAAGTTCTTAGCTTTCAAACTATTTCTCCCATGAAGATCATATTCTCTATCTCTAATCCCCTTTGATCCTATTTTCCTTGGCTGCTCCATAGCTTCTGGATAATTAGTTACCTTCAGTGTCTACATTCTGTGCAGTCAAAAATTGTCCATACTGATATGTGTTTGAATATGTTTGGCCCAGGGAGTGGCACCATCAGGAGGTCTTGCCTTGTTGAAGAAAACATGTCACTGTGGGGGTGGGTTTTCAGATCCTCTTCCTAGCTGTGTGGGAGCCAGTCTTCTCAAGTCTCCGTTTGGATCAAGATGTTGAACTTTTGGCTCCTCCAGTCCCACATCTGTCTGGATGCTGTCACGGTCCCACCTTGATGATAATAGACTGAATTTCTGAACCTGTAAGCCAGCCTCAATTGAATGAGGACCTTTATAAGAGTTGGCTTATTCATGGTGTCTCTTCACAGCAATGGAAACTCTAATTAAGACAACCGATGGCTGGAGAGATGACTCAGCAGTTAAGAGTACTAATTGCTCTTCCAGAGGTCCTGAGTTCAAATCCCAGCAGCTACATGGTGGCTCACAAGCATCTGTAATGGGCATCTGATGCCCTCTTCTGGTGTGTCTGAAGACAGTGACAGTGTGCTCACATACATTAAATAAATAAATAAGCAAACAAACAAACAAATAACAACTGGTTATTTTTACATTCCCTTCATATTACAAGGTCCCTAATCTTTTTACCATGTGCCTTTAATCTCATTCATGAGAGGTTATTTTTGTTTCCCTTGTCTTGCTGTTCTTGTGATTGACAGGGCAGTTTGGTGAGTCTTACCTCTGGCATTCATATTTGGAGAATCCTTATGTTGTCACTTTCATGATCATCTTGACCTTACCTTCTCCATGTGGCCTGACGGGCATCAATAGTAAGTTCCTTTTAACTTCATAGCACTAGAGTCTTATTCTAAATGGAGATGCATTTTCCCACATGGAGGCTCCATATCTTCTTTTCACACTGAGAAATTTTCAAAAGTAAACTGCCCACCAGAGGTGTTGGTGCGTGAATATCCCTGCTCTGTGTTGGTCTCTCAGTTATGGTTTTCTACCAAGTGAAGTTCATTGCACATCCCCTGTCACCTCTAGGAAACATTTGAGTTCAAACATCACCAAAAGGAAAAATACATCATGCGACAGTCACAGGTTCCCCTCACATGCCTAACGTTTGTTTTCCAGTTTCTGTTTACTTCAGTCCTTACAACACATCCTTTCTTTGTTGAAAACATAGCCACAGGTTTCAGAATATCTTACTCATCCTGTCTGTTGTTAATCATAGTTATCTTGATGGAAATAGGAGTTGCATTTTAACATCATTATATCCATAAATGATTATTTAAAAATAATTTCTTCCCCTGATGGTAATAACAGTGTGTAGTAGAGTTACTTTGGCAGAATTAGATGCTGTTTTTCATACTCCTGATGCAATTTTTAAAAATGAGTATTCCCTGAAATTTGATACCATGCATTAGATTTCAACTAGTAGACTTCCTTGTAAATGTAATAAAGGGATAAAAAATTCATTTAAAGGGAAATATTCTAAGAATATCACCACAATGTTAAAAAGAGTAATAAAGTATACCTAAAGAATATACTTTGAGAGCTGGAAGTGCTGTCACATACCTGTAAGCCCAGATGAAGGCAGGAGGATCAAGAGTCCAAGGTCATTGTCAGCTACATAGAAACTCTGAGGCTAGCTTGAGCTACATAATCCTGTCTGATGAAGACACATACACATACACACACACACACCACACACACACACAACACACACACACATACTCACACATACCACACGCACATACACATACCACATACACACACCACACACACATACACACACATACACACACCACACACACATACACGCACATACACACACCACATACACACACCACACACACACATACACCACACACACACACACCACACACCACACACACACATACACACACCACACACACCACACACACACACATACACCACACACACACCACACACACACACCACACACACACATACACACACCACACACACATACCACACACACATACCACACACACATACCACACACACACATACACACACACACAACACACACACACATACACACACAACACATGCACATACACATATACATACACACACCACACACACACACATACACCACACACACAGCACACACACACATACCACACACACATACCACACACACACAACACACACACACATACACACACAACACACACACATACACATACATATACACACACCACACACACACACATACACACACACCACACACATACACATACACATACACATACACACATACCACACGCACATACACACACCACACATACACATACACACAAACACACACATACACACACACACCACACACACATACACATATACACACCACACACACACCACACACACACACATATACACACACCACACACATATACACACACATACACACACACAAACACCACACACACACACACACACACACACACATACACACAGGCACATACACACACACACACTCACACACACGCTTTGGAGAAAATATGATAATAATATTTAAAATATAAGTGCTAATTCATTAATTCATACCCCAGCCAAATACAAAACAAGTTTTAAAGATAACAAGAAAACAAAAAAAGAACAACGAAAACTGCCATCACACTGATATATAACAGGTACATTTAAGTCTAACTTCACAAACACAGAACAGACACGGTAGTGGTCACTTGCAATCCCAGCATTCAGAAGAGGGACAAGTCAAACGTTTAAGGGTTACCTGGACTGCATTGCAAACACAGGTTCACAAGCATTTGTGATACATCTAATGCATTCAAAACGCTAATTACAATGGTATTACTTGCTTGAGAAAATAGTTTTAAAATAGTATATTAAAGGCAAAAGGAAATCCCATGCAAGTACAGGACTAACAAGATACATAAAGAATCCAATAATGTACTGAATGAAGATTTTAACAGGATGCATCTTCTAAGACTATGACAGATAAATGGAGTTTGATGTGTAAGTTAACCAGGGGAGGGCAATGCAGACACAGTGAGGCTTCTAGCATGTTGAAATATAGCTTAATGCAATGATACTTGGTTGATCTGCATTGAACAAAACATGTTAACACTGGTTCACAGAATCGCAGCCAGAGGATACTGCAATATGAGTCCTCATGGGTGGCTTTGATTCTTGTATTCATTAAGAAAAGAATGGATTAGAAAGCTGAAGCTGCTTTCTCACAGAAAGAGAGTATCAAATTAGGAAATAAAAATATAGAGACTGAAGTTTGGGAGTCTCTAACAGAAAGCTAGAAAGGTACGTGTGTTAATCAGAGACTTGTTCTGGGTTAATGCAGGCAACTGTCATGTCATCCAATGGCCATCTGCTGAGTACTGTTTGAATCTCACTTTTCTTCTTCTCTTCCTCTTTTTCCCCCTCCTCCTCCCCTCTCCCTCCCTTTAACATTTAGTATATAGTATGGTGGTTTTATACTTAAGCTTTGGAGTCTTACTCCATAGATCCATTGCCATCATTACCGTAACATTCTAACTTCGACACATACAACTTCTGTGACCCCAGAGAAACAAATTCATCTTTAAACACCCTACTCCACTCATCTGGAGAAGAACGTGGCACATGACTTGAATCCCAGCTCTTGGGAGGGAGAGGCAGCCCAGTCTACAAAGTGAGGTCCAGAACTGTCGAGAACCCTGTCTCAAAAAAAAAATTAATTAAAAAGAGATAACTATAATACCTGCTTGAGGTCCTTAAAAAGGTTATGTCGGTGCATGTAAAATGTTCAGAAAAGTGAGTGGAAATTAAATAGTTCTGTAATTGTACATGGCTAGCAAGCCCTTATTACTTCTACAAAATACCTGTCCAGTGCTCACTGGGAAGAGAAAGTCTAAATTGGGATGCAACAAGACTGTGCAAAGACAATTTGTGCTTGGAGACAGGAGGTAGACCTGGGTCTGTAGCAGTGGGAGAGAGCAACATCACTCACTCGGTTCCGGAGGTTTTGAGATCAATGGTAATGACGCCAGTGCCCCCCAGCTGGTGTTCACTGCAACAGGAGACGGTAGCTGCGGGATGGAGAACTTACGGTATCAGCTATTACACAGAGGAGTGTTGGAACAGATCTTCTGATCGAGAGAACGAACAGTAATTACGTGCCTTTGCTCTCCCAAGTATTTCCTGGTAGAGCAAATTGTCAATGATTATACTTTGTTGGTCACATCTGCTGAACAAAACCCTGCTGGCATTTTATAGGAACTCCTTGTACCGGGACTTTACGATAATTGCAGAAAAGAATTCGATGAAGAGGTACACATGTTCATAAAACCCCAGAGTTAACATTAACGGGAGATTAGTTTGGCATTACCAGTCATTACTGAAGATGCAGTTGGACCTGTGTCACCTTCAAGATTTGGGCAATGTACCAATCAGGACAACTTGGAATTAACTTAAAATTTTAGAATAGCATGAATTTTATGTTGTCCAGAACAAAAAAAGGGGATGTCAAAAAGTCTTAAACATATAACCATGTTCTTGACTCTGAGTGTGTAAGACTGGATCACTTTTTCTAGAACATCTCTGTGAGGATGGGTAGGGGGACAAAACATCTTATGAATAAGAATTCAGAATCTTGGGTCATGTTTATAAGTCAGGGACATTTGCTATTTGGTGTCTCAACCACATTCATACCAGTTCCTGTGTGTCCTGTGGGCCTTTCTGCCAGCCGGAATCATCACAATGCCAAATAGTGCAGACAACTGCTGTGTTCTATATTTGTCAGATACACGAGCTGCTCTGGACTCTCTTATCCGTTGTAGAAGAGAAACTAACCTGTCACATGAGGATTACTGTGGTTTGGTTCATGCTTGGCAGATCCCCCCACTTGATAACATGACGTGTTGTATCAGATGCGGAAGACTTAGCTTTTCAGTTAAAGGGGAAGTGATTCACAACTGAGCTGTTTGCTTCCAGACTTGTCAGACAAGGGAAGCCACTCAAGCAGACAGCTTCCAGCAGAATCCTCCAAGCAGCTGGGCACAGACAAGCAGCACCTGTGCTTCCTGGGCTCCAGGCTTACTGCTGCAGGTGAATTCTTACAGCTCTGTAATTATGATCGATAGCAGCTAGGAAACACCGTTCATTTAATAATTTGACCCTCTAACCCTTGAAAGGATCTCAAGGAGGCTTCCTTTCTTCGTTTCAGTACTAGAATATCAAAAACTGTTAACTTGACATGTCACTGTTACCAGGTTTAGAAAAATAAGATTTTGGGGGGGGTTGTTTGTTTTTGTTTTTCAGATGTGGTTTCTCCATGGAGTCCTGGCTGTCCTAGAACTCCCTCTGTAGCCCAGGCTGGCCTTGAACTCACAAAGATCCACCTGTGTCTGCCTCCTGAGTGCTGGGATTAAAGGCACCACCACGGCCTGCAAAATCAGTTATTTTTAAAGAAGCACATTTTTGTCAGAAAAAATAAATCAAGATGCCAGACAGTATACATTGTACATGAACCAATGCATTTAGCCTAATAAAGTGCAAGTTATAGCCAGAGGTTTATGAAATATAAATTAAAGTTTCACATAAATGGATTTTATTTATGAAAACATCACCCGAAATGCACAGACCTTATAAAATAAAAATGTTGTTTGCAGCTATATGGAATCTCTTGTCATTAAAGTGGTGAAGACAGGACAGTCATTTTTGGAATTAATACTAAGGTTAACTCATCCACCAAGGTAGCCGGATGGTCTTCTGTTTGGAATTCTAAGCAACTGAAGCTAACAGTATGAAGTATGCCAACAGACACAATTCAGTCATGCAGGCCGACAGCTACATTAATGCTGCGATACTAGGAGAAAGCGTATTAAAGCTGGGTGTGAGATTTTACTACATTATAGTTCTGAGTCTAAGTGAAAATAAAATACCATTAGCACAGATCTCTTTTGCATCATGTAAACACTCTTAATTGTAAGTACTGGTTGGACATATACATTTCATATAAATATACATCTTGGGACAAATAGTATTTGATCTAATTTTGTGCAAAAAATGTAAGTAATTTTTCCCATATGCTCAAATTATTTTAACAAACAATGGGTGAAAAGTAAATTGAAAGGCATTGGTCATTCTCTTGGTTCTTCTTTCTTTACTGAGTTACTATTGTGTACAGGCATTGTTTCTGATCACTGAGATACCCCATGTCACATAAGCTGATGGAGAAAACAAGCACACATGTGCAATACCCACATTTGAAGCATCTCAACAGGAAACCAGTGTTTTGGAAGGACATGTTGAGGCTCCTAAGAAACATGAGGTGACACCAGTTCCATCAGTTCCGCCACAGGTACACTGCTCGTGGCAGAACCACCTGGGCTGCTTTAAATTTAGCTTGCAAAGAGAGGGGGGATAGCATTCACACTCTGATGTGTGACTCACACACACCCCTCCTGCCCCACCACAAAGAAAATAAAGCACACTTAAATATATCCTCAAATATGTAGGCTAAACAGCTTAAGTGCTTCTGAAGTATATTGGGAAAAGGTCCAAACAAATCACAAATGATCTCTACATGTGGCCAGGTTAGGCACAGAACCACAAGAATGGAAGATGTTGCTGGCTGTGTTACTTTTTATTTGTTCCCTTTGAATAGGAAACACATAAGATACTGGGAGGCTAACCTAAATGTTTGTAACAAAGTATTTGACTTAATGGTGAAATGCACCTTCCTTCTCTCTTCCCAACGCTCTATTAACTTCTTTGTTCTGCCTGAAAGCATGGGAAGCTATGCTGTGCCTTTGAGCCAGCTCCTTCCTAAGCATATTGATTTTGCAGAAGTCTCGTGATATGCTCTCACACTGCTTCATTTAAGCATCCCTATTAATCATTTAAGGCAGTGATTCTCAACCTTCATCCTGCTGCTGTAACTCTTTAATGCAGTTTCTTATGTGGTGGTGACACCCAACCATAAAATTATTTTTGTGGCTACTTCATGCTTGTAATTCTGCTACTGTTATGAATCAGAATGTAAATATCTGGTTTCTTATGGCCTTAGGTGACCCCTGTGAAAGGATTGTTTGACCCCACAAAGAAGTCACAACCCACAGATTGAGAACCACCGATTTAAAAGAGCTTGGGTTCTGGACCCTATTGCACTCCAGGACTTCAGCTGTTTCTCCCACTACCCAAATTGGTTTATTCTTTCCCCATAGCATTTCAAGCCTACTCCAGAAATTGAGCCAATTCCTTTCTGACTGTCTTAAGTAGGGTTTTATTGCTTGAAGAGATACCTTGACCAAGACCACTCTTATACACTAAACATTTCATTGGAGCTGGCTTCAGGTTCAGTGATTCATTATGACCAGAAGCATGGCAGTGTCCAGGCAGACATAGCGCTGAAGGAGCCAAGATTCTACATGTTGATTCAAAGGCAGCCCAGAAGAGACTACCATCTCCACTGGGTGAGCGTGAGCCCAGCAGGGGACCTCAAAGCCCACCCCACACCTCCTAATCATGTCCCATGGGCCAAGCATATTCAAACCACCACACTGCCCATGCATGCCTCAGGAAGGTTGTCTCTAGGTTACCTTTGCTCTCAGATCACCAATACAAAAGTATCAACTTACACTTTCTTATTCACATGAAGTAACAGCTCCTTTTCCTCCTTTCTTCCTCTCTCCCCTCCCTGCCTCCTTTCCAATCTCCATCTCTTTTCTGCTTCCATTTTTCATGGTGCTGGATTAAGCCCAGAGCCTGTGGGAGGGCAAACTTTCTGCCTCCTAAGCTGTATCTCCATCCTACTAAACCCTCATTTTTTTTGGTTCTTTTTTTCGGAGCTGGGGACCGAACCCAGGGCCTTGCGCTTCCTAGGTAAGCGCTCTACCACTGAGCTAAATCCCCAGCCCCTAAACCCTCATTTTTATTATTACATTTCTCTCTCCCCACCTCTCTCTCTCTCTCTCTCTCTCTCTCTCTCTCTCTCTGTGTGTGTGTCTCTGTCTCTGTCTCTCTGTGTGTGTGTGTGTGCGCACGCGCGCGTGCGCGTGTGTGTGTGCATATGTCTGTGTGTCTGTATGTGAGGGTGTATGGGGGCACACATGAATACATGTGCTCTGTGAGTGTATGTGTGTGGGGCACATGCCACAGTGCACATGTAGAAGTCAGAGGGCAACTTGGGGGAGTCAGTTCTTTCTATCCACCATTTAGGTCCTATTCTCAAACTCAGATCATCTGACTTAGTGGCAAGTGCATTTATCCACTGACCCATCTCTCAGGCCCTGAAACTTTCTGGTTGTAAGCAAATTTTAAATTCTTGAAGAATAGATGCAATATTGTATTTATTATTTATTTTCTCTATTTCTTTAAACTGTACAGAGAACATGAATGTATTTGATTTCTTTCAGCTCCAATAGATCTAGAATAAATGGGGTTTTTGTTTGCTTGCTTATTTCTGTTTAGCTCTGTAAGTCCTGGAACTCACTCTATAGACCAGCATGTCCTTGAACTCACAGAGATCTACCTGCTTCTGCCTCCAGAGTACTGGGATTAAAGATGTGTATCATCACTACCTGGCTTTATTATTTTTTTAGCGTTTATTTTCTTTTAAGTGCAAAGAGAAACAAAGCATAGAATTAACCAGTATAAACTTAGCATTCTCTTTCATTTATGGTGACCACAGTCTCTAAATTACTGGACTTATTTTTTAAAATGTCTATGAATGGGGTTTGTGTGAAGGCTCAGTGGTAAAGAGTACTGCTTGTGACAGTCTGATGCCTGGAACCTACACAGACCAGCCTTTTGCATCTGCAAGCCCAGCTGTCCGGCAGTGAGATGAGAAGGCAGACTGGGGAAAGTGAAGCAACCACAAGTTTGCCAACCAATGATGCTAGAGTCCACCGTGCAACTGTAGTAACAAGAAATACCCTGTCTCAAGGAGGTGAAGGTGGGACGCAGCTTTGGAAAGTTTCCCTTTGACCTCCACACATGCACCATAGCATATGCATGCCCTAGTATCCACATGGACATGCACGTGAACACACGTATAAAATAAAATAAATACTAAAAAGTTAAGAATCTGTAAGAACCACTTTTTGCTTTGCCTTTGTTTCAGTTTCCCTCTTGGGGTAAGTTTTCTCTTAGCTCCAGGCTGGCCTGGAACTCAGGATCCTCCTACCGCATCATCCTCAGCATTGAGATTACAAGCCTGGGCCACCGAGTCTTACTCTACAGTTTATCTTATTTACTCGTGCAATTTCTTTTCCTAAGGGCATGGTGGACCCAAAGACTACACATGGACTGACCCTGGGCTCCAACCGCATACGTAGCAGTGAATAGCCTAGTAAAAGCACCAGTGGAAGGGGAAGCCCTTGGTCCTGCCAAGACTGAACCCCCAGTGAACATGATTGTTGTGGGGAGGGTGGTAATGGGGGGAGGATGGGGAGGGGAACACCCATAGAGAAGGGGAGGGGGAAGGGCTAGGAAACCAGGAAAGGGAATAACAATCGAAATGTAAATAAGAAATACCCAAGTTAATAAAGACGAAAAAAATAAATAAAAACTATGATCTCAAAAAAAAAAAAAAAAGAATCCAACTAGAAAACAAACAAAAGAGGCCAAGTGAGTTTAAAGTTTGTTTTCAATCACGTACCTTAAAATAGGCAGACGGTTTGTTTTGATGTTTAAATTCCCTGGTTAGCTATTGTTTTGTCTTTTCAAATTTTCTTTGCCTCTAACAAAAGAGGGGAGGAAAATCTATATCAAAACATTGCTGCATAGGTGTTTAAAACTGCACTTAGCAGTACTGTAAAGAAGTTGTTTTGTGGTAGAAGGAGACATGGAAGAAATTGAAGAGTTGAACCCTTTTACAGGTAGGAACAGAACCTATAAAAGTCATGGCTCTGAAGGCAGTGTCCTTGAATGTGAACTGGGCTGCAAGATTTTGCCCTTGTGAATGCCTTTGTGGAAGAGGCTGCCGCTTTCCTGCCTCTTCCTCCATGATCCCGGAATACACAAAAGTTCAAGGTTCCATCTGGGAAGCAGAGACCAGACCCTAAACGTGCCCGTGGTGTCTTGATCTTGGTCTTCCTAACCGCGAGAGCTATAATGCATGAACTTCTGCCCGTGTAAGTGACCTCATCGTGGGTGTTGGCTGTGTCTCCATGAACAAACAGAAAAAAAGTGGGTTGAAACTTGTTTGACTCTGTTGTCTGTTCCATGAGTTTGTATAAATTTAAGAGTCCAACAAAAGCTGTTTCTCCTCCATCGAGGAGATCATAAGAATAAAGGGAAACTGAGTGTTTTCATAAGTTTAAAGTCTAAGCTGGATTTAGACTCAGATAATGTGGAGCTTCTGGTTTTGATGGGAGAGTGTGTTTCCTCTTATCTCCATGTTTGTGCTTTGGGTCTCAGATACACTTCCTGTCCTTGGATGTTCGTTCCACCTTCCTTTAAAAATGGCATGACCCATGAGAATTGTCTTTGGTTCTTTTGTTTTTACAGCAATGCTGGACACGTGTGCAAAGCAGTCCTTCCTAGATTTTATTCTACAGTTATTTCTCTCAAATCATATTCAGACCTTATGATGCACCACTTTTGTAGTAAAGTCCCATACTCAAGAGCCAGAAAGGTCACTTCCATGAGGATGAACAGAGTGAACACCTTTGGAATATCAATGTGATAAGCAGTAATGGTGTCAGCTCTGGTATCTCCGATTTTAGTTCAAGGATCTGAGAGCCTGAGGTAGGAAAATGAAGATACCCAGGCCAGCTTGGGGCACATAGTGAGTTTGAATCCACAATTGCCTCCACATGGGGGAGATCCTATCTCAAAAAGTACAAGAGCAAAAATTTCCTAAATTAGTATCAGTAATATTTACCTCACAAGATTGCTGAAAGGATTAAAAGATATGCTGTATGTTACAGCACTTTTGAAAACTGGAAGCTATACAGCAAGTAAAGCTGTACACAGACTGCCTCAAGCCTGCCCATGAACTGACCACCACACACCCATGTCCTAACCTCATTTCCCATCGAGGTTCTAGAAACGTATCATGTCCAGGTAAGCTAAGGTCGCTGTCTTACCATGTGATGCTTATCTGTATTTTCATTCCTGTGGTTCGTCCTGTCTGCTCACTTCTTCCCCTTCAAATCCTTCTCAATTGCCAGGTATAAACTCTCCTGTGCCCTGAGCTCCTGCTCACATGTATTCTGTCACGCGATGTGGCCTGGATTACTGTCAGATCAGACCCTGTGGACAGTCTCACAATAGGCATGCAGTAAACAGGTGGGTTGGTTGGGCTGTCAGCCCTTTCTCTCTCCTCTGAATGCTCATGACAGTTATTTGTTGGCTTTACAGAGCACAGGAGATTGCCCCTGTGGTGGCTAAGTGTATGTGTCAACGTCACAGGACTACATGATTCCAGATATTTGGTAAGGCATTGTTATCGATGTTCCTGGGAGCGTGTTAGAGGATAACATTAATGTTTAAACTGGAAGCCTGAAGAAGGCAGCCTGCTTTCCAAAATGTGAGTGTGCCTCTTCAATAAGCTCGAGTCTTAGAGAAGGATCTTTGGCCTTGGTGATACCATTGGCTGCTCTGGATCTTTAATTTCTTACCTGTCTTGTAGATCATGAGACTTTTCAGGCTTTATAATTACACACCATGTGATGCCTTATAAAAAACTATTAATTTATAAAGATACATATGTAAAGGAAACTGCATATACAATAATATACAATTTTATATACACGTGCGTCCTATCGGTCCTGTTCCACTGCAAATACCTCAGCAACTGTTCCTGCATTGGGCTCTTTAAAAGGAGTTTCTTGTCAGATTCTTAAAAAACACTCCGTGCTGAGACTGGAGGGACAGCAGAGTCAAGAATACTCTCTACTCCAGGAGATTGTGTGAGTTCAGTTCTCAGCGCCCACATGGGTCGATCGCAACCACCTATAGCTTCACCACCAAAGGATCAGATACTGTCTTCAGGGCTCCAAGGGCAACTGCATTCGCATGCATGTTACCTCACACAGACACACATGTACAAAAACACTTAAAAGTAATCCTGCTGCCCAGGCATGATGGCCCATGCCTGTACTCCTCGAATTTGAGAAGCTGAGGCAGAAGGATTATGATTTGAGGCCAGCTTGTACTACAGAGCAATACCCTGTCTCAAAAAGCAAACTGAACCAACAGCCAAGCTAAATAATCCAGACCTAAGTCCTCTACGCAAAAATTAATAATAATAATAATAATAATAATAATAATAATAATAAATAAAAAAGACATAGAGAAAAAGGAACCAAAGAACCAAAGAATAGAAAGAAAACTTAATAGTTGGAAGCCTCCACAATTAAGATATACGTTCAGGAAAACATGAGAGACCCTAAAACAATCTACCAGAAAATTGTATGATGTCATGAATCACAATATTATGTCACTTACGTGAATGAAAAAAAAAACTTGTCCAACATTGAACAGTTTCCAAGGAATAAACAGAGAGATATGAGTGAATACTGAGTATTATTCAAGCCTCCTAAGGCATAGTGACAGTATTAATGTGATGTGTACTTGGAAACTAAGGCATTGTGAGCTGTCTTAGAACATACACACTTCCTTCCCATCTCATTGTTGTTTGATCTGACCTGGTCTCAGACATTATCTGTGTAGTGGAATTATGTGCACATTTTGAGATATTATATAACTGGAGTGAGCGTGAAAAGAGCACAATATCATTGAATGTGGTTTTCTTCATCTCCTTGTGGGACTGACCTTTGCGGGACACCCCTCTCCACATTACCCTCTATATTTTCCTTCTGCAGTTTTATCTCAGGACCATGAACTAAGCAATGGCCCCATAAAGCCAACTGCTGGGTTTTTGTTTTAAATAATGTCCAGTACATAGTCAAAAGCAGCACGTTTTATGGCTGAATAAATGGCAAAAGTTAAAACTGTGTGTGAAAAGCAGTTTTTAGAGAGTCTATTGGGAAGGTCTGCACTACAGGGTATGTTTTGAGCAAAATGATAATTTTTAAATGTTCTAACTTTTCTTTAAAAATGTAAGCGATTTTATATTATGATGATCATAAGAGGTTTGCAAATAGACCCAAAGCAATGGACATTCTTCTGTCAAAGGCAGATAAGGAACACCATGAAGTCACTTCCCTCTGGAGCAGTTGGTTCTCAACTCTCCTAATGCTGCAGCCTTTCTTCATGTTATGGTGACCCCAAACCATAAAATTATTTTCATTGCTACCTCATTAATTTACTTCAGACAGTAATTTTGCTACTATTATGAATTGTGATGTAAATGTATGTGTTTTTGATTGTCTTAGGTGACCCCATGAGAGAATCATTTGAGCCCTTAAAAGGGTTGCAACCCACTTCATCTTTTGGTATAGAATCAGGGCTTCCTGTTGACTTCAATTCCCTTTTCCTTTTTCTTTCCCTTTCTGTTTTCCTTTTCCTTTTATTAAAGACAGGCTTTTGTCATGTGGCACAGGCTAGCTTCCACCTCTTGTCTCAGTCTTGAACTCTAAGACTGTAACTGTTTGCCACAAGCCTACAGATCCCCTTAGATTTTTAATGTAGAAATTTCATTGACAATACAATCCTTCAGGAATGTTCTCAGCAATTAAAAGGCCAACCATTTACCAAAGGAGTCATGAACTCTTGTGGTTCTTCAAGAGAGCAGGAAGCTAAAGAAAGCTCAGAAGCCTCCCCTGGGTCTCACTAAATTATACAGTCTGGCTCCAAAGTCCTGGTCTTCCTGGGGAGCCTCTGAGAGCCAGGATGGCAGATGCCAGTCACTGTGACTGACTTACTCAACTTTTGTCTACATTTAGAAACCTTATAACATACATTTTCTTTTTTTTACATGATAGGAAAAACTAATTATTTTCCTATTTCAGAGTTATCTAACAAGTAAAATATGTCTTAGTAAATAACTGAAAAAATATTTAAGGATTAAACTATGAACCATGCTAGATTTTTTTTAAAACTGGCATTTCCTACTATCTTGCTAAATCTTTTAAAAACATGTAACTCCTGAAAATAGAGAAGAAGAAGAACTGTCCAGCTTTTACCTTATTTATATGTTTTTACTTCTTCCTTTGTGGGGGTGAGGGCTCAGTTGTTTGATTAGTTCAGACAGGGTTTCTCTGCGTAGTCCGAGCTATCCTGGAATTTGTTCTGTAGACCAGGCTGTCCTCAGACTCATGGAGATCTGAGAGATCTTCCTGCCTCTGCTTCCCAACGGCTGGGATTAAAGGTGAATGTTATCACCACCAGAGATGTTCTACTTCTTCACTGTCTGCCTTCTTCAGATCCTGTTTCCTTCCTACTCCACAAAATAAAATTCTCTTATTTTTTGTTTTCTTCCTCTTTTCTGTAGTCTCCATGTCATGGTCTAGATCTTGTACAGTGGAAAGGTAGTTGTCATATTTGCATTCTGTCTTCTATCTCTGCCTTATTCTCTGTCCTCTGGTAAATGAATCAACCAAAGTATTGAGCAGCATAGGATAACCTCATTTTACATCTTTCTTTTTAAAAAAAAAAGTTTTCTTGTCTTAATGTACTGTCCTTCTCCATATGTTTCATTTTGATTCTTTGTTTGCTGTTTAAAGACTGACTATGTAGCCCAGGTTAGACTCAACTTACAAGGATCTTCCCGTCTCTATCTCCCAAGTACTGGGATTATAGACTGCCCTCCTCTTAACTCCTCCCTTATTGAATTCCTGGTGTAAGTTCTATCCTCAGGTTTTCCTTTTCCCTATTTTATGTGATTAAACTATGAGCTTTTGTTATTGTTTCTATTATTTTCATTTATCTACAGTGGGTGGGGAAGGTAATAGGCCAGTATGTATTTTTAATCTGTCCTGAAACTCGCCACCCTCCTCCTTGCCTTGGCCTCTTGTAAACTGGGGTCGCAGTTCAATAACACACTAAGCTAAGTATAACCTCTTTAACGTAGGCCAGAAGGTCCTCACGACCGGGGTTTAGCTTTCTTCCTTCGTCCTTCATTTCTCCATCCCTCTCTCCTCCGCCCCCTATTCTCCTTTCCAACAACACTGACTCACGGAGTAGCCTAAACCTACTGCTTCCTTTGTGCTCTGGCTCTGGGTTCCTTGTGTTTGTGGGTTCCTTCCTGGTGTTCGAACGTATTCCTCCCACCATATGTATTACTTCATCTGTGTAAGCTGCGCTGGTCTTTAGAGCTCACCTTAGATGTTAAATGCAATGGCCACGTTCATTCTACAAGGGACGCTGTCTGCAGACCTTTACTGAAGCCCCTCCATGGTGCTTATAGATGTTACTAAATTCATGGGCTGCAGCACCCACAGTTTTTAAACAAGTACAAACCTTTTTGTTCACTATTTTTGCCTCTGTATCTAGTAAAATATTATAATATTAAAACAGTAACCTCCTCTCAGATGGGAAAATCCATACATTTCCACTTAGCCTCATTACTTTGATTTGACTGGTCACATGCGCCCCTCCTCTTTCTGATGCTCTTTTCTCCTTCCTCAGGTCTTTCTGAAGTCTCCCCTTGTTTTCTTTTACCTTTGTTAACCTCTTTGTTCACTGGAATAAGTAAATCATAAGACATGTAAGTTGAGCATAGTTAGCTTATATGGATCACGCCTGTGGAATTTGGGACTTACAAAAAAGTTATATAAACCAGCCTAACTGTGCAAGTTTATCATCCCAGGTACCTGAGAGGTCAAAATGGTAAGGAAGATGGTCAGTTTAAAGTCTACCTCGGCTGTGTAGTGAGATTCCATCTCAAAAATATAGAAACATAAATAAACAAACAACCCGACAAACAAATCTTTAAAAGTGTTATGCAAGTAATGTGTAACTGACGTATGTGTACAGTCCCAGCACAAAAATAGCTAACACACATGAGTACCAAGATACTAATTTCTTACACAGTGCTGTTACCTAATGTCACCTGCTAACACATCAGTGTATGTACACTCTCCCCGCAAATCACTGCTGTCCATGACTAGGATGCTAGCACGATTCTCAAATGTCTTTACAGAACGGCATACAGACTTTCTCTTTCTCTCTCCTTCCCTCTTATTCAAAGGCACTGATGCGATCTTCCACCATACATTCCCAATACCAGCACAACATGTCTTATTTCACTAACCCAGAAGGGAAGGCAATAAAGCTTTATTTATGGTATCTTTCCAGTCTAAGCTCCGAGAATTGCTTAGAAGAAGTTTCAGGGAGCTTAAAGAAAGCGTTATCAGTCAAACCACATAGGCTTGAAGGCCAAAGGTTCTCTCCTTCTCTTCTATTTATGGTCCCATCCTGATCAAGGACAGAACGGTGTATGAGTGAATTAAACGACTCAAGATCAAACTTTGAACACTTGATCTACTAAGTAAATCTTGTAGTTTATCACCTAGGGGCAGTTCTTCAGCTCTGCTTGCTGCCTTATGGGTAGAAGATGCAAGGCTCTCTGATAACTCAATCAATCTCCCATGGCTCAAGGTAGCTTCCCTGATTTGTTAAACATATATAATACAAAAAAGTTTTTGTATAAATTAATCATTTTCTGAGAGTGGGCTGGTTAGTTTTTGGTCTACTTTATAACAAGCTAAAGAAGGAACCTCAATTTAAGAGAACCTCAATTTGGGAACTGCCTCTGTCCAATTCTTTTGTAGATAAGTCTGTGGGAGGTTTATCTCTCTGTTCAGCATAGCAGGTATGGCATTCAAGATCCCCTCCCCCACCTCTGTTTTCTAAGTAATGAGATTGTAGGCATTTTTCACCATGCTTAGTTTAATGATAGAAGGTATGCACATACACATATATAGATGTGTATACACACACACACACACACACACACACACACACACACACACACACACACAGAGTCCCACAGTGCAGCTCAGGCAGGCCTGGAACTTACTATATAGCCCATGTTGACTGGGAACTCAGTACTTCCCCAGCGTCTGCCTCCTGAGTGCTGGGGTTACAGGCAGGCAGCACAATGCCCTGCTTCACTCATCACCAATTAAAGCTTTCCATAGCTTGTGTATGCTCTGGTTCTCTTAAACCATGATTAATTTTTGTAGCAAGGTTGTAATACCTTGCATGAGAAACTGGTTACTTTTAAGTGTTTCTACTTGGGATAGGATTTGGTAAATAGGGCCAGTCAAATGAAAGTTCTTTGTTCTAGTGGAAAGGGATTGTATTAGCACGGAGGTCTCTCAGAGCTAACACTCTAAATGGGCACCAGTGAAAAGATTTTTATAAACACAATCTTCAGATTCCCCTGATCAAATCCAGGAGGAAACTGTGTTAAATGTGATCAATTGTACACACACACACACACACACACACACACACACACACACACACACACACACAATTGAAATAACTTGAACTGAATAGGAATAGGAAAACAGGAGTGATAAGTTAAATAAGAATTTCAGATCAGATCAGGAACAAAAGTTGTACTTAGAATTACCACTAGAGGGCAGGAAAGTTGGGGGAGGCACACAGTAACTGAGTTTCTAGAACTGCAGAACGTTCAAGCTCGTGGATTACTGTAATAGTAGAAGTTATGATGAATTATGGCTTTAATTAGGAGCCTGTGTAAGACACAGTTCTGAGGATAAAATATAATAGTAATAAAATGAAAGAAAAACCACATATTCATTCAGTTCAACAGTGAACCTGTGAGGTTGGTACTACCAACCTTCTGGTTTTTAGATCAGGAAATTGTGGTTGAATGACCAGAGGAGGTCCACAAAGTACAAACATTTGCTCTCTTAACCACTATTAAGGAGGATAATTTCTTTTATTTACATTTTACTTTGTCACAGAGAGAAGTATGCAATGGTCACCCTCTGAACTGTGAGAGAACACAATGTCCCTTCTAGCTGGACACACTTTAACAGGTCAGCATTGCATTGTCTGACAATTTCCTGGGTGGTCTCCTGTGTACACATTGGGAAACAAAGACCTAGGTAGGTTCTACACTATGTGGTAAACTTCCAATACTATTTAAGTTTTCTAGGCAAACTGAATTAATAAACTAGATGCATGATGACATCATAATTAATAAATATGCAAGGCAGAAGCTGAGCCCAGAATATGAGAGCAGCTGCTAACCACAGAGACGTGACAGTACTGCTGTAGGGATCCGTAGGCTTTCTACATTCCTTACTGGTTTTGAAGGGAGGGGACAGACTGAAGTACAGAGACTAAGCCTCTGTTATTAAGGCAGAGGGTCTCCATACCCTCATTCCACTCCTCGGTCTACCAGTTGGCTGTAGATGACAGCAGGAGTTTATCCCTGTCAGTACAAGAAAAATTATAAAACTATAAATTGTGCCCACATCATAATAAAAGATCAACAAGGTGAAGCTAAAGTCAGAGAGATGAGTTAAGCAGGTAAACTGAAGATCTTAAATATGTGCCATTATTTTCAGAGTGGTATCTTGTTTTCATTAGAAATTAAACACAAGTTTTTGAGGAAATTACAGAAGAGAGAGAGAGAGAGAGAGAGAGAGAGAGAGAGAGAGAGAGAGAAATCAATGACTGAGGAAGACACCATATATCAACCTTTGGCTTCCACATGCAAGTCTTCAGGCACATCTGTGCATTTGCATTTATGTGCATGTATGTGCACATATACATACATGCAAAATTAACTTCAAGAATAATTCCTTTAAAAGGAAGATAATGAGAGAACATTTTGCTAGGCTTCACTCATAAAGCTATAATGATGACGATGTTGTATTTATCATAGCTAGAAAGAGTAATAACAAAAAATGGGGACGTTCAGAATAAACATGAATATATTTATGATTATGAGTGTGTGCGTCTGTGCATGTGTTCGTGTGTGTGTGTGTGTGTGTGTGTGTGTGTGTGATGTTAGGGTGTTGGTCATGCTAGTCATTGAGCTACATTCCTAACCACTGCAATGACCCACATTAGTGAGTTTATTGCATAAAAAATTTGAACTATACATTATCAAGCGGGAAAATCTCCTAGGTAGCACTGGAGAATTGGTACAAAAATTAACTGAAGGGGACCTGAGATGGCGGCTTAGTTGGTAAAGTGCTTGCCACCCAAGAATGAAGATGTAAGTTCACCTCCTAGCACTGACGGAAAAGGCAAGTATAACATTGCACACCTGTAGTCACAACATTGGGGACAGACAATGGCTGGGGTGCACTGGCCAGTTAGCCTAGCAAAAGCAGTGAGAGCTCAGCTGCAGCAAAGGACCTTGTTTCACAAAGCACAGTGGGGAGTGACTGAGGAAGACAGCAGATATCAACCTTTGGTTTCCACACTCATGGGTGCAGGTACACAGGTACATCTCCATTCATGTGCATGTGTGAGCATGCACACACACCCACACACACACACACAGGATTATGAGTGTGTGCGTCTGTGCATGTGTTCGTATGTGTGTATATGTATATATATATATATATATATATATGTGGGGGGGTATATGTACATATATATACACACACATATATATACATACACATACAAAAGCTAACAAAGCCATATCTCTTCCATAAATTAGTGAAAGTGATATGAATTATTGTTAAAAAATAAATTTCTAGAGAATATGTTTATCTTGAAGTAGTGAAAGATCATATTCAAAATACTCTAGGAGACAAAAACTATAAAGGAAGCTGAAGGGAAGGAAAGAAAGAGAGAAAGAAAGAAAGAAAGAAAGAAAGAAAGAAAGAAAGAAAGAAAGAAAGAAAGAAAGAAGGAAAGAAAGAAAGGAAGAAAGAAGGAAAGAAAGGAAAGATCAAAAGCAAGTAAGGAGGAAGGAAGTGATGTGGATATGAATTTGGTTACATTAAGTTTAAATATATAAAGAAATTATGAGTATAAAATTAGGCACTGACTGACAAGATGTATAAAATAAATGATGCATTAGAATCCAGAACATACAAAACACATAGGAAATCTTTGCTTTAACATGAGAGAGGAGAATGATGGGACTACTCAACATGGAGGGGAGGGGGTGTTGCTGAAAACTCTGGAAGTTGCTTTACTCTCTTTGTAAAGGGGGTAAGCATCAGTTAGAGTTACAACCATGTTCTCCCGATGTCCCGGCCATGCTGCTGCCGAGTCTTCCCTGGAGAACTCCCCACTAAGATCCACAGGCACACATGCTGAGAATGTGCACACATTATAACCTTATTATGAAAGAAGAAATCATTCACAACTTTTCTGTCCCTAGCAGAGAATGCGTAAACCCCATTAGACCACAATTAGTCACCTATATCTGACATTTCACTTTTGCTGTTTAAGCTCCCCTTCATCCACCCATAATTCCAAAATAGTAACTTTAAAGCTCCAGGAAGAATACGTAAGTTTTAACCATGTACCTTTCTGAGTACCTGATGAGTCTTATATCATCTGGCTTCATCTTCTAGGGGACACGACTCTCCCTTCTGCCTGTCTGTTGGCACTGCCCTTTACTTCCTCAGTAGCCTTTGTGACTATTGTCAAGTCTTCTTGACTTACTGGCTACTGTGGCACTAGTATCACAGTGTCCATCTAACACAGGGCTGCAGTGCCAGTGTCACACACTGCAATGCATCTCATCATGTCATTGTGCATTATTAATAGAAGAATGAGGAGGTGGGGGAACAGGGAGGGATGGAGAGGGAGAAAAAGGCACAAAGACAAACGTCCTAACCACTTCTTAGTGTATTTATTTATTTGTTTATTTATTAATTTATTGCCTATGTATTTTATTTATTTCTTTAAACATTCAAATACAACATATTTTGATCGTAACCCACACTCTTCTCTGCCAACTCTTCCCAGACACCCCCCACATCTCCCTTCCAACTTCACATCACCTTATCTTAATCAACTGGGTCCAGTTAGCGTTGTGAGTGAGTGCATGGGTGGAGAGTCCGCACTGTCATTCCTGCACATTGTCATAATGATCACTAGTGGCTGTTGCTGATCTCTGACTAACGTACAGACTAAACTTTACCATAGGCATTTACCTGCATGTTGGGCTTGGTGACATCATGGTCTCCAGCATTCCCTTGAGGCTATGGGTGTAACATATATTCCTTGAAGCTGATGGAAGGCGCTGTGCTGTGAGAGATACTGTGTCAAAAACAACCTCCTCTAAGATGCATATGATAAGCATAGATCTAAATCTGATATTGAAGCAAATGGTGGTGCCTCATGCCTTTAACTCCAGCATTCAGGAGGCAGAGGCAGGTGGATCTGTTAGTTTGAGACCAGCCTGGTCTATACAGTGCATTCCAAGACAGCGAAGGCTGTATCAAAAAATAAATAAGTAAATAAAATTTCAAAAGCTGATACTGAGGAAAAGAGAGGAACAGTGAAAGCAACAGAATACAGTCATTCAGTTAACTTCAGAACACCCACACTCCCTCCATCTGGTACCATCTATAGGGGTCTATATGTTTCTAACCAGAGAATATAGAACACTCAGGCAGTAATGTGGGGCAGAGAGCTGAAATAGGAGAAAAATAAGTATAAACTATGAGAAATCTAGCATATCAGGTACGGATTATAATTGCCTTCATTTTTCTATAACCATGTTTCTAAAGAACAAGAAAATATGAGTTTGTGCTGGTCATAGAAATCTCCAGGGATAGAAGTGTGTTTTCAAACACAGCTGTTAAATTCAAGCTGTGATAACTACAAATATTTATAGTACTATTAGCTTACCCTGGTAATGTATTTCTGCTGAGAAACTATTTTGAATAAGAATGTAACTCATGGCGCTGGAGAGATGGCTCAGTGGTTAAGAGCACTGGCTGCTCTTCCAGAGGTACTGAGTTCAGTTCCCAGCAACCACATGGTGGCTCACAACCGTCCATAATGAGATCTGGTGTCCTCTTCTGGTGTGTCTGAAGACAGCTACTGTGTACTCATATAAATAAAAATTAATAAAAAAATTAAAAAGAAATATTGTCTACAAATTATTTTTTAAAAAAGATGTAACTCATGTATATAGGTGATTAAAAGTTATATGTTTGTGGTATTAGGCAGGAAGGACTTTACATTATGGTCAAGGGGAACAATTTCGCAGGACCTAGAAACATAGAAATTAAAGGCTGGGTTTTTAGACTACCATTAAGCTGACAAGCTAAACTTACAAAATTATAATCAAAGCAGAAAAAGGAGGAGACCAGGCATGATGGTGCATATAGAATCCAAGAGGTCGTGGTAGAAGAATCTTAAGTTTGAGGCTCGCCTGAGCTACAAAGTGAGACTCTGTTTCAAGAAACAGACATGATAACTCATGGTTGATATTATAACTGAATCCATAGCCACTGCTGGGTTTTCAGTGACCTATGATGCAAACAGTGATTTTTTAAACATAAATATTTGACAAGGTACAGTCAAAGAATGAAAGTATCTGGATGCAAAAACTATAAAAATTCCTAATTAGCCCTTCTCGTGCTCTCAGTGTATAGATGACACACTGATAATTGCTGAAGCTGAATTGGCCAGAAGCTACCAAGACAATGAAAGGAAATAAGCAAATAACATTTTACATGTAAGAGAGAAAGTGAATATGATGTGTGCATTCAAAAGCTAGAAGGGGACATTGGGTGACTGGCTTTGTCACTTTTTGCATTACTTTCTCTTTTTTTATAATAGTTTTTTAATTGGATATTTTCTTTCTTTATATTTCAAGTGCTATCCCCTTTCCTGGTTTCCCCTCCAGAAACATGCTATCCCATCCTCTCTCCCCCTCCTTCTGTGAGAGTGCTCCCCTACCCACCCATCCACTCCTTCCCACATCCCAACACTCTCCTACACTAGGGCATCAAGCCTTCACAGGACCAAGGGCCTTTCCTCTCACTGATGCCTGACAAGGCCATCGTCTGCTTCATATGCTGCTGAAGCCATGGGTTGCTCCATGTGTACTCTTTGGTTGGTGGTTTAGTTCCTGAGAGCTCTGGGGGGGTCTGGTTGGCTGATATTGTTGTTCTTCCTAGGTGGGTGCAAACCTCTTCAGCTCCTTGAGTCCTTTTCCTAATGCCTCCATTAGGGACTCCATTCTCAGTCCTATGGTTGGCTGCAAGCATCCGCCTCTGTATTGGTCAGGCTCTGGCAGAGTCTCTCAGAAGACAGCTCTGACAGGCTCCCGTCAGCATGCACATTTTGGCATCTGCACTAGTGTCTGGGTTTAATGACTGTATGTGAGATGGATCCCCAAGTGTGGCAGTCTCTACATGGCCTTTCTTTTAGTCTCCACTCCACTCTTTGTCTCCGTATTTCCTCCTGTGAGTATTTTGTTCCTCTTTCTAAGAAGGACTGAAGCATCCACACTTTGGTCTTCCTCCTTCCTGAGCTTCATGTGGTCTGTAAATTGTATCTTGGGTATTCTGAGCCTTTGGGCTCCATTTATACAACGGAGTACTACTCAGCTATTAAAAACAATGACTTCATGAATTCTTAGGCAAATGGATGGAACTAGAAAATATTTTGAGTGAGGTAACCCAATCACAAAAGAACACCCATGATATGCATTATTTTCTCAGTACAAGTTCTCCACTAAATCTGGAGCTGGGCTGGCAAACTGCAAGGCCCCACAATCCTCCTTTCTCTGCCCCTCACAGTGATGGCCATGCTTGACATTTTATATGGGTGCTGGGGATTTGACTTCTGGTCCTCATGGTCACATCTTCTCAGTAAACACTCTTACCTTAAAAATTAGACTCCTCAGCCCCCCAAAATATTTTGATCTATTATGTTGTACCGGCTGGTTTTGTGTGTCAACTTGACACAAGCTGGAGTTATAGAGAAAGGAGCCTCCCTTGAGGAAATGCCTCCATGAGATCTAGCTGTAAGTCATTTTATCAATTAGTGATCAAGGGTAGAAGGACCCATTGTGAGTGGTGCCATCCCTGGGTTCTACAAGAGAGCACGCTGAGCAAGCCAGGGGAAGCAAGCCAGTAAATAACATCCCTCCATGGCCTCTGTATCAGCTCCTGCTTCCTGCCCTATGTGAGTTCCAGTCCTGACTTCCTTTTGTGATAAACAGCAATGTGACTGTGTAAGGTGAATAAACCCCTTCCTCCTCAACTTGCTTCTTGGTCACGATGCTTGTGCAGGAATAGAAACCCTGACTAAGAAATATGTCATATGGAAAAATAGATATTATTATGCCAAATAGGAAATCCTCATTGTATTAAAGACCTGAATTTAGACTTATTTTTAAAACACTGTGTGTGTGTGTGTGTGTGTGTGTTAGTTTGTACAGGTAATCATGGAGGCCAGAAAAGGTCGTCAGGTGCCCTTGCGCTGAAGTTACAGGCACAAAGGTTTTGGAGATCAGAGATCCTGTCTTCTCATAGATCACTATGAGCTCTAAGCTGCTGAGCCATCTCTCCACTCCCTTTATACGTCGTGTTACAATTGTCAATAGAAACTTTCAAATTGCCCAAAGAAGTGAAACATAATTTTAATTATTATGCCACTTGTGTAACTTCTCAAAGACTTGGAGATATTCTGGAGATTGCGTTATCTCCCACTCTCTGATTTTACAACCGTGAAAGATCATATTTATGAAGAGATGGCACGCTTATCATGCTGAGATACATGGGAATTATAGAATGTATGCATAATCCATTTCACACTTAACTGGTTTAATTTCATCTTTATAGAAAAGTGCCTTTGTTGTCTTAATTAATTGATTAATACCACAAACATTTTATTACTTTAGCATCTGTAGATAAGGACTGGGGTCTAAGAATAAAACATAAATGCATGTGCGCGCGCGCACACACACACACACACACACACAATTCTCTGTCCTTACAGAGCTTATAATAAGGAAGGAATTTCAGACTTCAAATGATTTTTTTTAAATCTACATTCCTGGGGACCTGGAGAGATGGCTCAGTGGTTAAAAACACTGACCTCTCTTCCAGAGGTCTTTAGTTCAATTCCCAGCAACCACATGGTGGCTCACAACCTTCTGTAATGGGATCGGATGCCCTCTTCTGGTGTGTCTGAAAACAGCTACAGTGTACTCATATACATAAAACAAATAAACAAGTAATTCTAAAAAAGATGTATCAAGCCCGGCCCGCAGCAGCTCTCTGCTCCCAGACCCCGTGGGAAAGAGACCTCACCGCCTGGTCAGGTGGGCACTCCTGAGGCTGCAGAGCGGAAGAGACCACCAACACTGCCCACCCCTGCCCACATCCCTGGCCCAAGAGGAAACTGTATAAGGCCTCTGGGCTCCCGTGGGGGAGGGCCCAGGAGCGGCAGGACCCCTGCCTGAGACACCGCCGGAACCTGAAGGAAACAGACCGGATAAACAGTTCTCTGCACCCAAATCCCGTGGGAGGGAGAGCTAAACCTTCAGAGAGGCAGACAAGCCTGGGAAACCAGAAGAGACTGCTCTCTGCACACACATCTCGGACGCCAGAGGAAAACACCAAAGGCCATCTGGAACCCTGGTGCACTGAAGCTCCCAGAAGGGGCGGCACAGGTCTTCCTGGTTGCTGCCGCCACAAAGAGCCTGCGGGCAGCACCCCGCGAGCGAACTTGAGCCTCGGGACCACAGGTAAGACCAACTTGTATGCTGCAAGTGACCTGCCTGGTGAACTCAAGACACAGGCCCACAGGAACAGCTGAAGACCTGTACAGAGGAAAAACTACACGCACGAAAGCAGAACACTCTGTCCCCATAACTGGCTGAAAGGAAACAGTAAAACAGGTCTACAGCACTCCTGACACACAGGCTTATAGGGACAGTCTAGCCACTGTCAGAAATAGCAGAAAAAAGTAACACTAGATATAATCTGATGGCGAGAGGCAAGTGCAGGAACCCAAGCAACAGAAACCAAGACTACATGGCATCATCGGAGCCCAATTCTCCCACCAAAACAAACATGGAATGTCCAAACACACCAGAAAAGCAAGATCTAGTTTCAAATTCATATTTGATCATGATGCTGGAGGACTTCAAGAAAGACGTGAAGAACTCCCTTAGAGAAACACAGGAAAACATTAATAAACAAGTAGAAGCCTACAGAGAGGAATCGCAAAAATACCTGAAAGAATTCCAGGAAAACATAAATAAACAAGTAGAAGCCCATAGAGAGGAGTCACAAAAATCCCTGAAAGAATTCCAGGAAAACACAATCAAACAGTTGAAGGAATTAAAAATGGAAATAGAAGCAATCAAGAAAGAACACATGGAAACAACCCTGGATATAGAAAACCAAAAGAAGAGACAAGGAGCTGTAGATACAAGCTTCACCAACAGAATACAAGAGATGGAAGAGAGAACCTCAGGAGCAGAAGATTCCATAGAAATCATTGACTCAACTGTCAAAGATAATGTAAAGTGGAAAAAGCTACTGGTCCAAAACATACAGGAAATCCAGGACTCAATGAGAAGATCAAACCTAAGGATAATAGGTATAGAAGAGAGTGAAGACTCCCAGCTCAAAGGACCAGGAAATATCTTCAACAAAATCATAGAAGAAAACTTCCCTAACCTAAAAAAAGAGATACCCATAGGCATAAAAGAAGCCTACAGAACTCCAAATAGATTGGACCAGAAAAGAAACACCTCCCGTCACATAATAGTCAAAACACCAAACGCACAAAATAAAGAAAGAATATTAAAAGGAGTAAGGGAAAAAGGTCAAGTAACATATAAAGGCAGACCTATCAGAATCACACCAGACTTCTCGCCAGAAACTATGAAGGCCAGAAGATCCTGGACTGATGTCATACAGACCCTAAGAGAACACAAATGCCAGCCCAGGTTACTGTATCCAGCAAAACTCTCAATTAACATAGATGGAGAAACCAAGATATTCCATGACAAAACCAAATTTACACAATATCTTTCTACAAATCCAGCACTACAAAGGATAATAAATGGTAAAGCCCAACATAAGGAGGCAAGCTATACCCTAGAAGAAGCAAGAAACTAATCGTCTTGGCAACAAAACAAAGAGAATGAAAGCACACAAACATAACCTCACATCCAAATATGAATATAATGGGAAGCAATAATCACTATTCCTTAATATCTCTCAATATCAATGGCCTCAACTCCCCAATAAAAAGACATAGATTAACAAACTGGATACGCAACGAGGACCCTGCATTCTGCTGCCTACAGGAAACACACCTCAGAGACAAAGACAGACACTACCTCAGAGTGAAAGGCTGGAAAACAACTTTCCAAGCAAATGGTCAGAAGAAGCAAGCTGGAGTAGCCATTCTAATATCAAATAAAATCAATTTCCAACTAAAAGTCATCAAAAAAGATAAGGAAGGACACTTCATATTCATTAAAGGAAAAATCCACCAAGATGAACTCTCAATCCTAAATATCTATGCCCCAAATACAAGGGCACCTACATATGTAAAAGAAACCTTACTAAAGCTCAAAACACACATTGCACCTCACCCAATAATAGTGGGAGATTTCAACACCCCACTCTCATCAATGGACAGATCATGGAAACAGAAATTAAACAGAGATGTAGACAGACTAAGAGAAGTCATGAGCCAAATGGACTTAACGGATATTTATAGAACATTCTATCCTAAAGCAAAAGGACATACCTTCTTCTCAGCTCCTCATGGTACTTTCTCCAAAATTGACCATATAATTGGTCAAAAAACGGGCCTCAACAGGTACAGAAAGATAGAAATAATCCCATGCGTGCTATCGGACCACCACGGCCTAAAACTGGTCTTCAATAACAATCAAGGAAGAATGCCCACATATACTTGGAAATTGAACAATGCTCTACTCAATGATAACCTGGTCAAGGAAGAAATAAAGAAAGAAATTTAAAACTTTTTAGAATTTAATGAAAATGAAGGTACAACATACCCAAACTTATGGGACACAATGAAAGTTGTGCTAAGAGGAAAACTCATAGCGCTGAGTTCCTGCAGAAAGAAACAGGAAAGAGCATATGTCAGCAGCTTGACAGCACACCTAAAAGCTCTAGAACAAAAAGAAGCAAACACACCCAGGAGGAGTAGAAGGCAGGAAATAATCAAACTCAGAGCTGAAATCAACCAAGTAGAAACCAAAAGGACCATAGAAAGAATCAACAGAACCAAAAGTTGGTTCTTTGAGAAAATCAACAAGATACATAAACCCTTAGCCAGACTAACAAGAGGACACAGAGAGTGCGTCCAAATTAACAAAATCAGAAATGAAAAGGGAGACATAACAACAGATTCAGAGGAAATTCAAAAAATCATCAGATCTTACTATAAAAACCTATATTCAACAAAACTTGAAAATCTTCAGGAAATGGACAATTTCCTAGACAGATACCAGGTACCGAAGTTAAATCAGGAACAGATAAACCACTTAAACAACCCCATAACTCCTAAGGAAATAGAAGCAGTCATTAAAGGTCTCCCAACCAAAAAGAGCCCAGGTCCAGACGGGTTTAGTGCAGAATTCTATCAAACCTTCATAGAAGACCTCATACCAATATTATCCAAACTATTCCACAAAATTGAAACAGATGGATCACTACCGAATACCTTCTACGAAGCCACAATTACTCTTATACCTAAACCACACAAAGACACAACAAAGAAAGAGAACTTCAGACCAATTTCCCTTATGAATATCGACGCAAAAATACTCAACAAAATTCTGGCAAACCGAATCCAAGAGCACATCAAAACAATCATCCACCATGACCAAGTAGGCTTCATCCCAGGCATGCAGGGATGGTTTAATATACAGAAAATCATCAACGTGATCCATTATATAAACAAACTGAAAGAACAAAACCACATGATCATTTCATTAGACGCTGAGAAAGCATTTGACAAAATTCAACACCCCTTCATGATAAAAGTCCTGGAAAGAATAGGAATTCAAGGCCCATACCTGGACATAGTAAAAGCCATATACAGCAAACCAGTTGCTAACATTAAACTAAATGGAGAGAAACTTGAAGCAATCCCACTAAAATCAGGGACTAGACAAGGCTGCCCACTCTCTACCTACTTATTCAATATAGTTCTTGAAGTTCTAGCCAGAGCAATCAGACAACAAAAGGAGGTCAAGGGGATACAGATCAGAAAAGAAGAAGTCAAAATATCACTCTTTGCAGATGATATGATAGTATATTTAAGTGATCCCAAAAGTTCCACCAGAGAACTACTAAAGCTGATAAACAACTTCAGCAAAGTGGCTGGGTATAAAATTAACTCAAATAAATCAGTAGCCTTCCTCTACACAAAAGAGAAACAAGCCGAGAAAGAAATTAGGGAAATGACACCCTTCATAATAGACCCAAATAATATAAAGTACCTCGGTGTGACTTTAACCAAGCAAGTAAAAGATCTGTACAATAAGAACTTCAAGACACTGAAGAAGGAAATTGAAGAAGACCTCAGAAGATGGAAAGATCTCCCATGCTCGTGGATTGGCAGGATTAATATAGTAAAAATGGCCATTTTACCAAAAGCAATCTACAGATTCAATGCAATCCCCATCAAAATACCAATCCAATTCTTCAAAGAGTTAGACAGAACAATTTGCAAATTCATCTGGAATAACAAAAAACCCAGGATAGCTAATGCTATCCTCAACAATAAAAGGACTTCAGGGGGAATCACTATCCCTGAACTCAAGCAGTATTACAGAGCAATAGTGATAAAAACTGCCTGGTATTGGAACAGAGACAGACAGATAGACCAATGGAATAGAATTGAAGACCCAGAAATGAACCCACACACCTATGGTCACTTGATTTTTGACAAAGGAGCCAAAACCATCCAATGGAAAAAAGATAGCATTTTCAGCAAATGGTGCTGGTTCAACTGGAGGGCAACATGTAGAAGAATGCAGATCGATCCATGCTTATCACCCTGTACAAAGCTTAAGTCCAAGTGGATCAAGGACCTCCACATCAAACCAGACACACTCAAACTAATAGAAGAAAAACTAGGGAAGCATCTGGAACACATGGGCACTGGAAAAAATTTCCTGAACAAAACACCAATGGCTTACGCTTTAAGATCAAGAATCGACAAATGGGATCTCATAAAACTGCAAAGCTTCTGTAAGGCAAAGGACACTGTGGTTAGGACAAAACGGCAACCAACAGATTGGGAAAAGATCTTTACCAATCCTACAACAGATAGAGGCCTTATATCCAAAATATACAAAGAACTCAAGAAGTTAGACCGCAGGGAAACAAATAACCCTATTAAAAATGGGGTTCAGAGCTAAACAAAGAATTCACAGCTGAGGAATGCCGAATGGCTGAGAAACACCTAAAGAAATGTTCAACATCTTTAGTCATAAGGGAAATGCAAATCAAAACAACCCTGAGATTTCCCCTCACACCAGTGAGAATGGCTAAGATCAAAAATTCAGGGGACAACAGATGCTGGCGAGGATGCTGAGAAAGAGGAACACTCCTCCATTGTTGGTGGGATTGCATACTGGTACAACCATTCTGGAAATCAGTCTGGAGGATCCTCAGAAAATTGGACATTGAACTGCCTGAGGATCCAGCTATACCTCTCTTGGGCATATACCCAAAAGATGCCCCAACATATAAAAAAGACACGTGCTCCACTATGTTCATTGCAGCCTTATTTATAATAGCCAGAAGCTGGAAAGAACCCAGATACCCTTCAACAGAGGAATGGATACAGAAAATGTGGTACATCTACACAATGGAATATTACTCAGCTATCAAAAACAACGACTTTATGAAATTCGTAGGTAAATGGTTGGAACTGGAAAATATCATCCTGAGTGAGCTAACCCAATCACAGAAAGACATACATGGTATGCACTCATTGATAAGTGACTATTAGCCCAAATGCTTGAACTACCCTAGATGCCTAGAACAAATGAAACTCAAGACGGATGATCAAAATGTGAATGCTTCACTCCTTCTTTAATAGGGGAACAAGAATACCCTTGGCAGGGAAGAGAGAGGCAAAGATTAAAACAGAGACTGAAGGAACACCCATTCAGAGCCTGCCCCACATGTGGCCCATACATATACAGCCACCCAATTAGACAAGATGGATGAAGCAAAGAAGTGCAGACCGACAGGAGCCGGATGTAGATCGCTCCTGAGACACACAGCCAGAATACAGCAAATATAGAGGCGAATGCCAGCAGCAAACCACTGAACTGAGAATAGGACCCCCGTTGAAGGAATCAGAGAAAGAACTGGAAGAGCTTGAAGGGGCTCGAGACCCCATATGTACAACAATGCCAAGCAACCAGAGCTTCCAGGGACTAAGCCACTACCTAAAGACTATACATGGACTGACCCTGGACTCTGACCTCATAGGTAGTAATGAATATCCTAGTAAGAGCACCAGTGGAAGGGGAAGCCCTGGGTCCTGCTACGACTGAACCCCCAGTGAACTAGACTTGTGGGGGGAAGGCGGCAATGGGGGGAGGGTTGAGAGGGGAACACCCATAAGGAAGGGGAGGGGGAAGGGGGATGTTTGCCCGGAAACCGGGAAAGGGAATAACACTCGAAATGTATATAAGAAATACTCAAGTTAATAAAAAAAAAAAGATGTATCAAAAATCTACATTCCTATGACATTTTCACTTGCAAGCCTCTGCATAAACCAAGTATGCCTCTGTACAGAGTTCTTTGAAAATCTCAAGAGTCATCAAAATCCTCCTCATATGACTATACATCTTCAAATCACACTTCGATTCCTACAAAGCCTTCTTAAGACATAATGCCCAGAGCTCACTGGAGATAGTGCTTACCAAACACAGTAAGATTATTAAATGAGGACAAAGGTGGCAAACATCTGTTCTATAGTAAAATGTCACAGTACATTATTACGTTTCAAGATTCGCCACGTGCGAACTTGGAGAAGCTGAACTCTATCTGCTCGAATGCCTTTCTTGACTATTAGGGCCGGTCACGTGGAAGACACATGGGAGATTCAGAGGGCAGAGGGAAGCAACAGCTCTTGGTCGCTAACTCGTGCTATTTCTGAGCTGCTGATTCAATTCCTTGGGGTAAAGTAAAAGCTGGATCTGCAACTGTTATGGCTTGCCCTGGATTCATGTTACTTTACTCCTGGGTCAGATGTATATTCTTGGCTTTGTGACAAAAGTCCTGAGGACCTATGGGGTAATATTGCCTCCAGTATCGGTAAAAACTGGCACTGTTTTAAGGGCTAAGTTTGGGTTTATGAGTTCTGATCTCCTTCACTTTATGCACATCTTTTCTTCCTGACTGCTCGGTTGTAGATATCCATCCCCAAGTGTTTCGCTTATCCAGCTGCACCTTGACTGATAAAACTACAAGTCTCTGAAGTTTCTTTTCAATGTAATTTTGATGTAATTTACACACACTGATATGTTTTAATTCTGAAGCAAACATTACTGATCTACTTGGTAGCAAAACCTCTCACCTCCAGCCACTATCTGTGGTGGTCTGAGAAATGACTATAGGTTCATACCTTGGAATGTCTGGTCCCAAGTAGGTGGAACTGTTGGGGAAGGATTAGGAGGAGTGGTCTTGTTGGAGGACGTGTGTCACTGGACGGGGACTTTGAGGTTTCCAAAGCCCACACCATTCCTAGTTAGTTCTCTTTGCTTTATGCTTATGGATCAAGGTTTGAATTCTCAGCTATTGTTCTAGTTCCATGTCGGCTGTCGGCTGTCTGCTGCCTGCTGCCATATTCCCACCGAGGATGGCCATGAACTCACCTTCTAGAACTATGAGTCTCAGTAAACTGTTTCTTCTATGAATTTTCTTGGCCATGGTGTCTCTCACAGCCCTAGAAAGGTTACTAAGGCACTCTCACCCTTGCATTTCTTCACATGCATCCCCCTTTAGGTAACCACAGAATTTCATGTTTATCATTTATAAGTTTTCCTTGTAGCTCTTGTTTTGTTTTGGGTTTTTTGTTGTTTTTTGTTTTTGTTTTTGTTTTTGTTTTTCGGAGCTGGGGACCAAACCCAGGGCCTTGTGCTTGCTAGGCAAGTGCTCTACCACTGAGCCAAATCCCCAACCCCTTCCTTGTAGCTCTTACAACACACATTTAACTTTGTGCATAAAAGCTTTTAATTAAGTTTTTGTGGGGAGAACTGGTGTGTACCAGAGGACAACTTGCTGGAATTTATTCTTTTTTTCTCCATTCTGTGGATTCTAGGAATTGAACTCAGGTCAGTCTTCAGGCTTGGTGACAACTGCCTTGAGAAATCTCCCCGGATGAATTTTGTGCATTTTTAATATTAAATGAATCATACTCTAGATACCTATAAAGTTAACCTCTGTGGTCAATGTGACACAAACATAAAGTCTCCTGGGACAGGAGAACATCAGTGGAAGAATTACCTCCATCAGATTGGCCTGTGGTAGTGACTGTGGAGGCATTTTACTAGTTAATAGTTAATGTAGGGGGCCCAGTCCAGTGTGGACAATGCCATTCCTAGTAGGTGGGTCTGGGCTGCATTAGACAAAAAGGTGAACAAGAGGCAGAAAGTCAGAACAACTCCTCTCCATTACCTCTGCTTCAGGTCCTGCCTTTGGTTTTCTATGTGGACCTTTAGGCATAGTTACTTATCTCTATCAACATCTTTTATTAGAAGGCATTTTAAAACACAAAACAAAAGGCTGGGTGGTAGTGTCGCACATCTTTAATCCCAGCACTTGGGAAGCAGAGGCAGGTGGATCTCTGAGTTCAAGGCCAACCTGGTCTGCAGAATGAGTTCCAGGACAGACAGGACTACACAAAGAAACCCTGCCTTAAACCACACACACACACACACACACACACACACACACACACACACACACACACACACACACAAAGAAAAAGATATTTTCAAGGAGTTAGAGAGATGGCTCAGGGGTTAAGAGTGCTGGCTGCTCTTCCAAAGAACCCAGGTTCAATTCCCAGCACTTACCTGGCTGCTCGCAACTGTCTAAAACTCTAATCACAGAGGATTTGACACCCTTGCCCAGACAAATATGCAGGCAAGACACAAATGCATATAAAGTAAACATAAATCATTTTTAAAAGATATTTTCAAGACAGGTATCTCCATGTACTATAATTCTCCTTAATTTTATTGCACCAAATTTAAACCACCAACTTAGAGTGTCCATCAATTTGAACCTGGCTTCCCTCATCTTCCTGATCAAGGCTCCCATCTGCAATTTGTTTTCCCCCATGCTTTGCAAAGAATATTGTCTATATTTATATTCTGCTGGAGTCTGCTGGTCTGTCAATGTGAGAACCACACACGACTAGGGGTAGTGAAGATGATTATAGGAAACACAGAAAAAAATGCAAGACACAGAGATGGAAGGGTGAATACCATGTCAGCAAGCAAGTGTATTTTCTCAGTGCCTTTAAAGGAAAGAAACACAAAGCATGACTGATTTCAGGGATGTAAACAATGGCCACAAGTCCTTACACGATGACTTTATGGTACACAGTATCTATGTTTGACTAAGGTCATTTCCTTCAGGATGGGACAGTGTCAAGGACATAGGTGTAAGCAGAATAACTTCTCAGAGTATAATGCCCATCTTAATTAAAAACAAAGACAGATGTGGGCAGACTCATTCGTGATTAATTACAAGCAAGGAGTCAGTCAAAGTTAACTCTGGAAGTGCTCCCCACAATATTCTAATGACAAAACGTAAGAAGCAAGGTTTGAAGATGGGGGATGGGGCATGGGCACACGCTTCCATTATTTCACAGCAGATTGGCCTGCCACCTAATGTATTGATTTGCTGTGTTACCCAATGTTTCCAGCCTCACTGCCTTTCTGTCTTGTTGACGCTTCTCCCTATCTCTCTTGCACAGCAAGACAGAACTATGTTTAGTGGAAAGACGAACCCAGTTCCACCATTTCACTTTCTGCCTCTCACAATGCTTGGTGCTAACTTGACCTTAATCGTTGTTTACTGGCTGTATATGCTTGAGGTAGGAAGAGGTGTCCTAGGAAATGGAGACCATGAAGAGGCAGAGGTTGAGACAATTCAGTGATGTCCAGCTCCCTTTAAGGAACTCACATTACAGTAATACAGGTAGGCAAATAAATTAAGAGACTTAACGATCTTGACAAAGATCAACAAAACACTATAGGACATGACTGGGGAACCACTGACCCTTGGAGGTGACCACAGTTGAAAAATGCTGGAAATGCAGTTATTGTCTACAGTCTTACAATGGTTTTGGAGCAGTCGGTACAAGCTTGAATGGGCTGAATAAACCACCTTGTGTTTCTTTTGAAAGAGAGACTGTGTGCTAAGGTAATGAATAACTTCTTTTGTTCTCTTTATGTAGCTGACATTAACCCTGTGGCCCTGCTGAGAAATACTCTGCCTCCAAGATAGACCATTATTTTGACACTGAGTCTGGCTGCATCACCAATGCAAGCTTGGAAATTGTGATCCACTTCCTTCAGCTTTCTGAGTAGCTGAAAAGAAAAGCCTGCTCCCCTAAACCTTTTATTTGTAGAAGAATTTCTTTTTAATAAAGATATTTCTTTTCATTATCATTTCTGAATTCTCTCCTACACCTTGCATTAATGGTTTATCTCGCTGTAATATGCCCCTGGAGAAGGAAAGAGACAGAGGAAGGAAGGACATAAAGGAGAGAGGAAAGGGGTTTACATGTTTTCTTCCCCAAAGGTTTTAGCTCAGTAGATCACAGGAATTGGACTGTGCTTTAAACCTGCTTCTGGGGGCACTGAAGAGATGGCTGAGTGGTTAAGAGCACACACTGCTCTTCTGGAGGACCGGGATTCAATTCTCCACATCCACATGGCACCTTTCGGTTGTCTATAACACCAATTCCACGGGATCCGATACCCTCACACAGACAAACACGCAGCTGAAACACCAGTCAATGCTCTAAAAACGAACAAATTATTTTTTTAAAAGCTGCTTCTGGATACACAACTAGATGGGAGACTCATTATCTAATGTATCTGGTAATAAATTGACCAGACAAATAAATACAACTAATGTAATGTAATGTAATGTAATGTAAACTATTAACTTGCCATTCAAATACCGGTGACATCACAGCGGGAACTGCATCAACAAACATCGGCTTGCCTCAGGATTAAATGTTTCTCCTATCTCTCTGGGTCATCTAAAGAGCAAGCACCAGCAAATACTCTGCCTTGACCCACATTCCAGAAACAAAGATGGCTTGAAAAGATCTTAATGCTGTATTTGCAGTTTCTAAGTTTATTGTCTATAATTATAATACAAAAGTTTGGAGTGTCGAGTTTTTCTAGACAGGGCAGTAGTGATGCATGCTTTTAATCACAGTACTCAGGAAGCAGAGGCAGGTGAATGGCTATGTTCGAGGCCAGCCTAGTCTATAAAGAGAGTGCCAGAATATCATGAGCTGCACAGGGAAACCCTGTGTCAACAACCCTCCCCTGACACACACACTTTAAAAAAAAAAAGTTTCTCAGGAGAACAAGAGCAGAGATCAACAACTGGTCAAAATATATGAAATAAGTAACCATGGTAACCATGAATTACTCAGCCACAATTAGTGCATCTATAACATAACCCCTGCACTGAAGGCTCGTGGAACATTGCAGAGGAGGGGATGGGAAGACTGTTAGACAGAGGACGAGAATGTCTGCTCTGAGATAGCATCCTCAAGACATGACAGGGAAGCTGAACCCACAAAACGCCAACAATCTGGTTTCCTGAACACGACTGGTGTCATGACCACATCATACCCTTTCTGAGGGAAATCCAGGAGACCAAAACAGACGAGTGTCTCTATTTCTATTTTGGGGAGACAGCCATTAGAGCTGCAGTCCTTTGAACATGAGCTCGCTTCCAGTGTGGAAAGAGAGCAACGACCTTCTCTGAAACACAAGTTACCAAAGGAACTGCTCCTGCTTTTTCTTTCTTTTACTCCACCGGTAAACTACAGTTTATCAGAGACATGGAAAGTGAAAGACAGGCATCTAGAATTTCAGTTTCTCAGAGGCAATGAAATCTGGTGACAAACCAGGCCATTTCAGAGACAATGGGCTGTTGAACTATGGAGAAGGAGAGAGAGTCTTCCAATTGGTGTCATTCTTGGTATCACTCCAGAAACTGTAAAAGACGATAGCTTGAAAATATGACAGTTCAAATAATTGTTGCCTCATATTTATGCCATTATTTCTAATATTATTTTAACATAAAACTACATGGCTAACTTTGATTATTTAATATTTTTTAAAGATCTATTTATTTTATTTGTATGAGCACACTGTAGCTATCTTAAGACACACCAGAAGAGGGCATCAGACCTCATGACAGATGGTTGTGAGCCACCATGTGGTAGGTGGGAATTGAACTCAGGATCTCTAGAAGAGCAGTCAGTGCTCCTAACTGCTGAGTCATGTCTCCAGCCCCCTTAATTAGTACTTTTATAACCTTGGTGTAGTGTTCATACATGCTATACTTGGGAGATACAGACAGGGGGATCGGGGTTCAACGTCACCCTTGGAGACATACAAAGTTGGTGGCCAACCTGGGCTATGTGAACACATGTAATGGGGTTCAGAACTCAAGTCCTCATGCTTGAGTGGTAACATTACCCACTGAGCCATCTTCCCAGACACTTTCTTTTCTTTTTTTTTCACCTTATCCTTTTTTTTTTTCATATTTATTAACTTGGGTATTTCTTATTTACATTTCAATTGTTATTCCCTTTCCCGGTTTCCAGGCCAACATCCCCCTAACCCCTCCCCCTTTCCTTCTATATGGGTGTTCCCCTCCCCATCCTCCCCCCATTACCACCCTCCCCCCAACAATCACGTTCACTGGGGGTTCAGTCTTGGCAGGACCAAGGGCTTCCCCTTCTACTGGTGCTCTTACTAGGCTATTCATTGCTACCTATGAGGTCGGAGCCCAGGGTCACTCCATGTATAGACTTTGGGTAGTGACTTAGTCCCTGGAAGCTCTGGTTGCTTGGCATTGTTGTTCATATGGGGTCTCAAGCCCCTTCAAGCTCTTCCAGTCCTTTCATTAATTCCTTCAACGGGGGTCCTGTTCTCAGTTCAGTGGTTTGCTGCTGGCATTCGCCTATGTATTTGCTGTATTCTGGCTATGTCTCTCAGGAGCGATCTACATCCGGCTCCTGTCGGCCTGCACTTCTTTGCTTCATCCATCTTGTCTAATTGGGTGGCTGTATATGTATGGGCCACATGTGGGGCAGGCTCTGAATGGGTGTTCCTTCTGTCTCTGTTCTAAACTTTGCCTCCCTATTCCCTGCCAAAGGTATTCTTGTTCCTCTTTTAAAGGAGTGAAACATTCGCATTTTGGTCATCCTTCTTGAGTTTCATGTGTTCTGTGCATCTAGGGTAATTCAAGCATTTGGGCTAATATCCACTTATCAATGAGTGCATACCATGTGTGTTTTTCTGTGATTGGGTTACCTCACTCAGGATGGTATTTTCCAGTTCCCTCCATTTGCCTATGAATTTCATAAAGTCATTGTTTTTGATAGCTGAGTAATATTCCATTGTGTAGATTTCCCACATTTTCTGTATCCATTCCTCTGTCCAAGGGCATCTGGGTTCTTTCCAGCTCCCAGAGACTTTCTTAATGTTTGTCTTAGTTAAGATTTCACTGCTATGAACAGGCGCCATGACCAAGACAACTCTTATATGGACAACATTTAATTGGGGCTGGCTTATAGGTTCAGATTCAGTCAATTATCATCAAGGCAGGAAGATGGCAGCTTCCAGGCAAACATGGCACTGAGAGTTCTACATCTTCATCCAAAGGAAGCTAGGAGAAAACTGTCTACCACTTGGCTAGAAGAGGGTCTCATTGCCCACCCCAACAGTGGCACACTTCTTCCAACAAGGCCACACCTTCTAATAGTGCCATTCCCTGGACCAAGCATATTCAAATCACCACAACATTATTTCTTTTCTTTTTTCTTTTTCATGTATATGTGGTGTGTGTGTGTGTGTGTGTGTGTGTGTGTGTGTGTGCATGCACATGCACATGCTCGTGTGTGTGGGGGCGGGTGTGTACAAGAGTCCACACATGTATTGGCACACATATGTATGTAATTGTATATGTGCTCATATCTGCTGATATTAGAAATCTCCCACAATTGTTCTTTACTTTATTCTTCCTGAGGCAGGCTCACCTACACACCCAGAGCTCCCAGATAAGGCTAGTCTCCTTGTATCTACATTCCAAAGCTAGAGTTAAAGATAGACTTCCACCCTCTTCCAGCATTACAGGTTTCTGAGGGTCAGAATTCTGGATCTCTATAACCACTGATATAACCATTAGGATTCTGTTCTGGACATTGTTAATCATATCTTTGAGTTTATGTTTTCCAGGTTGAGTTCAGCAGGAAATAAAACGTGAAAAAGGCAGATGCCTCCAGTGCAAGCACATAGCAATGCTTCTCATTAGCCCATTCGCAGGAGAGAATTTGCAATGTCTCCTAAGCACAGGGCTTCCACAGATATGGTGAAAGAAGTCAAGGAGACTAAATGTAGAACAGGTGAGTGTCTCATTTCTATTTCTGGGAGACAAGACACTGACGGCCGTTAGAGCTGCACTGTTTTGAACATGAACTTATTTTAAATGTAGAAAGAGAGCAATGACCTTCCTGAAACAAAAATTACCATAGGAACTGGTCACAGTCTTCCTTACTGCTTTTCTTTCCTTTAACTGTCAGTGGACAACTACTTACAACAAAATGGTGATAGGAAGACAGAGAAAAGCAGAGCACCTGGGGTATCATTTCCTTTTGTCCTTCCTTAGCTACCAGTAAGCCGGCAACCAAGAGAGTGTTAGCAGACTTGAACTCCCTGGCACAGGACAGATGTTCTGAGCAGGGCTCTGAACACAGAAACATGAAAATCCATGATTAATAAATGACACCTCATAAAGGTACACACTTGCACAGCAAAAGACCCTCATCTGAGCAAGGCAGTGGTCGACAGGATAGGGGAAAGGTTGCTAATTATACATTTGGTATGGGGTTAGTATCTAGAGTATACAGAAATTTAAAAAAAACTGAACATCAAGAAACAATAACCTAGCCAGGTAGTGGTGGCACGTGCCTTTAATCCCAGCACTCAGGAGGCAGAGGCAGGTGGACCTCTGAATTCAAAACCAGCTTGGTCTAAAAAGAGAGTTCTAGAACAGCCAGAGCTACACAAATAACTCCTGTCACAAAAAGCAAAATAAATAAATAAATAAATATAATAATAGTAATAATAATAATAATAATAATAATAATAATAATAATAATAATCTTAGTTTGGGTTTTATTGATGTGAAGAGATACCATGACCAAGATAGCTTTTATAAAAGAAAATATTTAATTGGGACTGACTTGCAGTTTCACAGGTTTAGTTCATTATCTATCATCATAACAGGAAGCATGGCAGAGTCCAGATAAACATGGTGCTGGAGAAGGAACTGAGAGTTCTACATCTTTTTTTTTTTTTAAGAGATTTATTTATTTATTATGTATACATTGTTCTGCCTGCATGTACACCAGCAGGTCAGAAGAGGGCACCAGATCCCATTACAGATGGTTGTGAGCCACCATATGGTTGCTGGGAATTGAACTCAGGACCTCTGGAAGAGCAGACAGTGCTCTTAACCAATGAGCCATCTCTCCAGCCCCAGAGTTCTACATCTTGACCTGAAGGCAGCCAAGAAGGCTTTTCCACACTGGGCAGAACTTGAGCACTAGGATCCCTCAAAGTCCACCTACACAGTGAAACACTTTCCTCCAACAAGGCCACACCTCTTAATAGTAGCTCTTCCCATGGGCTAAGTATATTCAAACCACCATAAATAATAGCCCAATTAAAATATAAGGTAAAATTATTGAGCTGTCTCTCCAGGTCCACAAAGGCCTTCTGAAAAGCCATATGAAAACTTATTACTGTAGAAGCTTCCTAAAATATATACATATATAAAAGGAACTTAAATGTAGTCACCACAGAATAGTGGAGACAATACCCCAACTAGATACCATATGCTACATAATAAAAGCCCCAGTAATGGGAATGGATTGCATTTCTTTGAATTACTGTCCAACAGGTCCCCTAGACCTGCTAAACAATATGGGCTACTGCCACATTTGTTGATGACCCTACTGTTAAAGACACCATATACTTATGGCGTCAAACATGGAGAAATCAAACTGGTGCTAAACTGGAAACATCACTGACCAGCTTCCAGAGTGCTAGAAGCTGCTAGACACGCTGCCTGAGGAGGGAAGTAGGCATTGCTCTTCCCCCAGTAACAAATCCTATAAGCTAAAATAGTGACCTGCTTGTAACATATGCCCATGGGTACAATACTGACACGGAGGTCGTGGAAATAACCAACAACTTTTGATTGACTACAAGGCCTCTGAATAGGATGGAAGCTGTATCTTGTACTGCCAATGGGGCTGAGAACCTGAGACTGGAAATGCCTTGGGTTCTAGGGGAGCGACAGCATCTATTACTCTGCTGCAAAAACATAGCAATAAGACAACTCCTAGTGACAAACTGTTATACCCATAGGTCAGTGGATCACAAAACCCTCATCATAGAAGATTCTTCTCACAGTAAGTGGCAGCCAGCATAGAGACACACAACTGGACAATGTACAGAAAATGAGAGACTCAGAAGCACCCGGCCCCAAATTGGAAGTATTTTTCACGTTCCGTCCTATCCAGCCTCTGGGAGCTCTGTGGGAGATGAAAACGTCAAGAAACAGTGTTTTCCTAGACACGATGGGGCTGATGTACATATAATCAATCTCAGAGACTCTAGCAACATGGACAAGACCTGCACGAGCTCAAGCAAGACAAAAATCTTTGTATGGGAAATGGGCACAAAATTCTAGCCCTAGACAAGAAACTACTTGTAATTAGTAGCTGCTTAGAGGGGAGTCAATTTTCTCCAGTGGAGTGACACTAACTATATCAACTATACCACAAGGCGGGCTAAATGCTTGCAAATAGTTGCTCACACAAATGGGACTCAGTGCCTTCTCGTCTCCTTTGCTTCCCTTTTTGTCTTACTCAAAAGAGAGAAAGTCCATGAAGTTGGGTGTGTATAGAAAGGAAGGAAGTTCTTGGATGAGTTAAAGAGAGGAAAGATATGGTCAAGGTATTTTGTATGAAATTCTCAACAAAAACGAAAACCGGAGTTGGTAAAATGAATTTAATAAGAAGCAAGCATTTTCAAATTACTTTTGTGCATCATTTGTGTTTATTTGGTTGAAAGACCCCAGCTTAGCAGCAGTAACGCCATTTTGCAAGGCTGTACTTAAGATAACTGGTTCAGGGAAAGGTTAGAACACTGAGTACACAGCGGCTGCCAAGCAGGAGATGTTTGGTTAAAGGCCTGGCAACAGGACAACTGCGGTTGAGCACCTGACAATAAGAAAAGCCCCGGGAGAGGTCCCACACCCTGGTGGGGGGCCGAGTCAGTTGTTATGTTTCAGGAAGGTAGCTAGGAAACTTGCCCCCGGGCTGAACCCTTGGGGGGCCGAGTCAGCCGTTATGTTTCAGGAAGGTAGCTAGGAAATATTAGAATCCACCAATTATATCCCTGTAACCATGCATCTGCTTCTGTATGCTTGCTTCTGCTCCCCAAAATCCTATAAAAAGCCCATCCTTGGTTCCGTGGGGCGCGCCAGTCCCCCGAGTGACTGAAGCGCCCACAGGTACCTGTGTATCCCGACAATAAATCAAATCCTCTTGCTGATTGCATCCTGTGGTGTCTCGGTCTGGTCATTGAAGTTGGAGGGTCTCCATCCCGAGGGAAAGTTCTCCCAGAGAGCTTTTCATTTGGTGCGTTGGCCGGGAAAGGAGATCCTCCACCCAGGGACCACCGACCACCCACTGGGAGGTAAGCCGGCCGGCGTCTGTCTGTCTGTCTGTCTGATTTTGTCTCGTTCTGCCTTATTCTGTCTGTTCTGTGAGCGCTCAGCCAGGTCTGTTCTGTGGGCGCTCAGCCAGGTCTGTTCTGTGAGCGCTCAGCCAGGTCTGTTCTGTGAGCGCTTAGCCAGGTCTGTTCTGTGAGCGCTCAGCCAGGTCTGTTCTGTGAGCGCTCAGCCAGGTTGTTTGGAATTTGGGCGGGACGAAGAAGGAGCTGACGAGCTCGGACATCTCGCCCCGCAGCCCTGGAAGACGTTCCAAGAGTGTTAGGGGCCCGACTTTTTCGGGGCCCAATCTGGGACTCTGGTTAGAGGAGAAAGATCCGGACTAACGGCACCTCTGTCTGTATTTTTGGCTTTCAGAGGGCCCCGGACCTTTGCCACCTCCATCTGACTTTTTGCTTTCAGTTTGGTACCAAAGCCGTGCAGCACGCCTGTCTGTTGTTTGTTTGACTGTTGGTGTTGTTTGTTTTCTCTGTGTTCTAATCTTCCTTAGAACTAACATGGGACAGTCCCTAACAACGCCCCTAAGTCTCACTCTTGATCATTGGAAAGACGTCCACGACCGGGCACACAACCAGTCCGTCAAGGTTAAAAAAGGAAAATGGCAGACTCTCTGCACATCCGAGTGGCCCACCTTCGGAGCGGGATGGCCAGTGAATGGCACATTTAATAAGATCATTATTTTACAGGTTAAAGATCGGGTCGTCCACGGACATCCTGACCAGGTTCCTTATATTATCACTTGGGAGAGTCTCGCCTTAAACCCCCCCCCCCGGGCGGAACCCTTCGTGGACCCGAATTGGCCTCCCCTCAACCCCCAGCCTGTCCCCTCGGCCCCGCCCGGTCCGCCGGCCACGTCTTCCTCTCTCTACCCCACTCTAATTAAATCAGAGCCTTCTAAGAAACCTGTCCTCCCGGCAGACTCAAACTCCCCTCTCATAGATCTTCTCTCTGAAGATCCTCCTCCCCCATATCTTTTACCTATAGGCCCGGCTGAAACGGAGGAGGCAGAGCCGCCGGCCAGATCAGTTGCCGGGCCACAGTCTGATAAGGGTTTCTCCCCTGTCGAAGGGAGATTGCGCAATAAGCGCGAGGTGATGCCAGATACAACCTCCCAGGCTTTTCCACTTAGACAGGGAACCGGTGGCCAGACCCAATACTGGCCGTTTTCAGCAGCTGACATTTACAATTGGAAACAACACAACCCTTCTTTCTCCAAAGATCCGGTGGCACTCACCGACCTAATAGAATCTGTTTTACTTACCCACCAGCCTACTTGGGATGACTGCCAACAGCTCTTACAGGCCCTCTTAACCTCAGAAGAGAAACAAAGAGTGTTCCTAGAGGCCAGAAAGCATGTTCTGGGAGATGATGGGCGTCCCACCCAGCTGCTTGAGGAAATTGATGCTGCATTCCCACTTAAGAGACCAAACTGGGATTTTAATACAGCTGAAGGTAAGGGACACCTACGCCTTTATCGCCAGTTGCTTCTAGCGGGTCTCCGAGGGGCTACATGACACCCTACTAATTTGGCTCAGGTAAAACAGGTATTACAGGAAGCAGGGGAAACTCCCTCCGCCTTTCTAGAGAGACTTAAGGAGGCCTACCGTATGTACACTCCCTATGACCCAGATGACCCAAGACAAATGACGAGTGTCTCTATGTCCTTCATCTGGCAGGCTGCTCCAGATATCAGGACTAAGTTACAGAGGTTAGAAAATTTGCAGGGCTATACATTACAGGATTTACTTAAAGAAGCTGAAAGGATTTTTAATAAGAGAGAGACACAAGAAGAAAAAGAAGATAGAGTTCGCAGAGAGAGGGAAGAGAGAGATAAAAAAAGAAACAAAGAATTGAGTCGAATCTTGGCCGCTGTAGTTCAGGGCCAAGAAAGGAAGGGAGATAGGGGGGGAGCTCGAAAGGGGCTGAAGTTGGATAAAGATCAATGTGCCTATTGCAAAGAGAAAGGGCACTGGGCCAGAGAGTGCCCCAAGAAGCCTGGCGGACCCCGAAAGCCTCGACCACGAACCTCCCTCTTGGCTCTAGATAAAGATTAGGGAGGTCAGGGCCAGGAGCCCCCCTGAGCCCAGGGTAACGCTTAAAGTTGGGGGGCAGCCGGTTACTTTCCTGGTAGACACAGGAGCCCAGCATTCAGTCCTCACTCAAGCTTCAGGACAACTCAGCGACCGGACGGCCTGGGTACAAGGAGCTACTGGTGAGAAACAATACCGTTGGACTACGGACCGCCGGGTTCAGCTGGCTACCGGTAAGGTGACCCATTCCTTCTTACATGTTCCGGACTGCCTGTACCCTCTGCTGGGCCGTGACCTGCTCACCAAACTAAAAGCACAAATTCATTTTGAGGAAGGAGGGGCCCAAATAACTGGCCCCCACGGAACTCCCCTTCAAGTTCTAACCCTACAATTAGAGGATGAATATAGACTATATGAACCGGGACAGGACAAGCCACAATCCCTAGAAATAAACACTTGGGTCACGAATTTTCCATTGGCTTGGGCAGAGACTGGTGGGATGGGGTTGGCGCTCCAACAGCCCCCTTTAATTATACAGTTAAAGGCCACTGCAACTCCAGTCTCCATAAAACAATACCCTCTGTCACATGAAGCTTATCAAGGCATAAGGCCTCACATTAAGAGGCTTCTGGATCAAGGCATCCTAGTCCCCTGCCGGTCGCCTTGGAATACGCCTCTTCTGCCTGTTAAGAAACCCGGCACTGGAGATTATAGGCCAGTACAAGACTTGAGAGAGGTCAACAAGAGGGTAGAAGATATTCATCCGACTGTTCCAAACCCTTACAATTTGCTCAGTACACTGCCCCCTACACATACTTGGTATACGGTTTTGGACCTGAAAGATGCCTTCTTTTGCCTCCGGCTGAGCCCGAAAAGCCAACCCTTACATCGGGACTTAGCTGACTTTAGGGTTCAGCATCCCACCCTCATACTCCTGCAATATGTAGATGACCTCCTCCTAGCGGCCACTTCTGAAACTGCATGCCAACGGGGAACTGAATCCCTCTTACAGACTTTGGGACGATTGGGCTACCGAGCCTCTGCCAAAAAGGCTCAAATTTGCCAGACCCAGGTTACTTATTTAGGCTACCAGCTACAGGATGGACAGCGATGGCTGACCCCGGCCAGGAGACAGACTGTGGCCGGCATCCCTGCCCCCAAGAATGGCCGACAGCTACGAGAGTTCTTGGGGACGGCGGGATTCTGCCACCTCTGGATTCCTGGGTTTGCTGAAATGGCAGCCCCTTTGTACCCCCTCACTAAACCAGGGGTGCTCTTCCAGTGGGGACCAGAGCAGCAAAAAGCATTTGAAAACATCAAACAGGCCTTATTGTCCTCCCCTGCCTTGGGTCTCCCTGATATTACCAAACCTTTTGAACTGTTCATCGATGAGAAACAGGGGTATGCTAAAGGGGTCCTAACACAAAGGTTGGGACCCTGGAAACACCCTGTAGCCTACCTGTCTAAGAAATTGGACCCTGTTGCCTCCGGCTGGCCACCGTGCCTAAGGATGGTGGCTGCTATTGCTGTCCTGATCAAGGACGCTGGAAAATTGACTTTGGGACATCCACTCACCATCCTAGCACCCCACGCAGTGGAGGCCTTGGTAAAGCAGCCCCCAGACCGCTGGCTCTCTAATTCCCGCATGACCCACTACCAAGCCTTGTTACTGGATGCAGAATGGGTTCAGTTTGGGCCCGTAGTCGCCCTCAATCCTGCCACCTTGCTTCCTCTACCAGAGGAGGCAGAACAACATGACTGCCTACAAATCCTCGCAGAAGTACATGGAACCAGGCCGGACCTATCGGACCAGCCTCTTCAGAATGCTGACCACACATGGTACACGGATGGCAGCAGCTTCTTGGCAAAGGGAGAGCGAAAGGCTGGAGCTGCGGTCACTACGGAGGACAAAGTAATTTGGGCGAAAGCCCTGCCTGCTGGTACCTCCGCACAACGGGCTGAACTCATCGCCTTGACTCAGGCGCTCAAGATGGCAAAAGGTAAGAGGCTAAATGTATATACAGACAGCCGTTATGCCTTTGCCACGGCACACATCCACGGGGAGATCAACCGGAGGCGGGGGCTGCTCACATCTGAGGGTAAAGATATTAAAAATAAGGCTGAAATTCTGGCCCTCTTAGAAGCCCTATTCTTGCCCAAAAGACTGAGTATTATGTATTGTCCAGGACACCAGAAAGAGCACAACCCAGAGGCACGAGGAAACCGGCTGGCCGATGCCACGGCGCGAGAAGCGGCCATGAGCAAACAAATCTTGCCCTTAAATAGCCCAGACCAACCCACGCCCCCACCAGTGGGACAAACCAGTTGGGTTTATGCCCATGAGGACATAGAGCTCCTAGAAAAAATGGGGGCCATCTACCACCCTCAACTAAAACAGTGGGTCTACAAAGGAAAGACAGTTATGCCAATAAAAATGACTTTTGAATTGATCTCCTTTTTACACAAATTAACCCATTTGGGGTTTAAGAAGATGAAAACCTTACTAGATCGGGAAGAGATAAATCTGTGGTTTTTGAATCGGGACAAAGCGATACAAAAGGTGACTGAGAGTTGCAAAGCGTGCGCTCAGGTTAACCCGGGAAGGACCATGATTGGACAAGGAGTTCGTCCTAGGGGACACCGTCCCGGCATCCATTGGGAAATTGATTTTACTGAAATTAAACCAGGTATGTATGGATACAAGTATCTCCTAGTGTTTGTAGACACCTTCTCAGGATGGGTCGAAGCCTTCCCCACAAAGCACGAGACTGCAAAAATGGTCACCAAGAAGCTCCTCGAGGAAATCTTTCCCAGGTATGGCATGCCTCAAGCGTTGGGGTCGGACAACGGGCCCGCTTTCGTCTCCCAAGTAAGTCAGTTGGTGGCCAAATTGCTGGGGATTGATTGGAAATTACATTGTGCCTATAGACCCCAGAGTTCAGGTCAGGTAGAACACATGAATAGAACAATTAAGGAGACTTTATCCAAACTTACGCTTGCAACTGGCTCAAAGGATTGGGTGGCCCTCCTTCCCCTAGTTCTATATCGGGCCCGGAATACCCCGGGCCCCCATGGTCTAACTCCTTTTGAAATAATGTATGGAGCACCACCCCCATTTGTCCATTTCTTTGATTCAAACATTGCTGATTTTGCTGACAGCCCTTCTCTGAGGGCCCATTTACAGGCCCTACAGATTGTGCAGAGAGACGTCTGGAGACCTTTGGCCGCTGCTTACCAGGACAAGCTTGAGCATCTGGTGGTGCCACACCCGTTCCAGATTGGAGACACCGTGTGGGTGCGCAGACACCTGACCAAGAATCTCGAGCCACGGTGGAAAGGACCCTACACCGTCCTCCTGACTACCCCGACCGCCCTAAAGGTAGACGGAGTCGCGGCTTGGATCCACGCATCACACGTCAAGGCAGTCCGGTCTGAGGAATTGACTAATCACAACACTACACCCCAGACATGGAGAGTTCAGCGCACTCCAAACCCCTTAAAATTAAAACTCCTACGTGGCTCCTCCTAGTCCTTTTGTGGCCTAGAGTCAGTGGGGGAATAAGCCCCCACCACATTTATAACATTACCTGGATAGTCACTAATCTCATGACAGGAAGGCTGGCTAATGCTACCTCCGTAAGGGGGACGCTGGCCGATGCCTTCCCCCCCTTATACTTTGACCTTTGTGATGTGATAGACTACAAGTGGGAGCCTGGCACTACCCATAATTGGCATCCCTCAACCACCTACTATGGTTGCAGTCCGGCTTCCTACAGCAAAGAGATCTACGTTTGCCCTGGACACAGAGTGAGCCGGCAGTGCGGAGGGCCGGGGAGTGGGTACTGTGCCCAGTGGGGATGTGAGACTACTGGGGATGCGTATTGGAAGCCATCCTCATCTTGGGACCTGATAACTCTGAAACGAGACGGTCGGCTTCCTTACACCTTGTGTAAACGGGGCTCGAAATGCAATCCCCTCGTCCTCCACTTCACCGACTCAGGTAGAAGAGCGACCTGGGACGGGCCCAAATCTTGGGGCCTGCGCTTATACGTCACAGGGACCGATCCGGTGGGTCTGTTCTCTCTAAATAGACAAGTCTCTCCCCTGGCCACTCGACCCATTGGACCCAACCTAGTTCTACCAGATCAGAAGCCTCCCTCGCTCCCGGCACAAGCCCAACCCCCGTCATTGCCTAAGGTCACCCAGGCCCCTGGTAGTACTCCTACAAGCCCCTTCTCCACAACGGGGGGCTCCACCATTTTGATCTCCCCATCGCCAGGCACCGGGGATCGATTATTCAATTTGGTGGCTGGTGCATATCTGGCTCTCAACTATTCAGACCCTTTTAGGACTCAGGAGTCTGGTTGTGCCTCGTTTCCGGTCCGCCCTATTATGAAGGGGTGGCAGTCATTGGAAATTATACCAACCTGACTGCTGCCCCAGACAGTTGTGCCAATACCCCCAGCCACAGACTAACTCTGCCCGAGGTCTCGGGACGAGGGCTCTGCTTGGGGAATGTACCCCACACACACCAGACCCTCTGCAACACCACTCAGAAGATTCCCATCGGGAACTACTTCCTGGCAGCCCCAAAAGGCACATACTGGGCCTGCAATACCGGACTAACACCCTGTATCTCAGCCACAGTCCTCAACCAATCCTCTGACTATTGTGTATTAGTAGAAATTTGGCCCAAAGTCACCTACCATGAATCTGAGTATATATACTCGTTTTTCGAGAGACAGACTCGTTTCCGACGAGAGCCTGCCACCCTGACTTTAGCTTTACTCCTAGGAGGAATCACCTTGGGGGGAGTGGCCTCGGGTATAGGGACCGGGACCACTGCACTCATTGAAACTGGCCATTTCCGTCAGTTACAAGCAGCCATGAATGCAGATCTTAAAGCTATAGAAGAGTCTGTGAGTGCATTAGAAAAGTCCTTAACATCGTTGTCTGAAGTGGTCCTCCAAAATAGACGAGGGCTAGATATGTTGTTCCTCCGCGAGGGTGGATTATGTGCTGCTCTAAAAGAAGAGTGCTGTTTCTATGCAGACCATACTGGAATAGTAAGAGATAATATGGCTAAGCTTCGAGAACGCCTGGCCCAAAGACAAAAACTGTTTGATTCCCAACAGGGATGGTTCGAGGGGTGGTTTAACCGATCCCCTTGGTTTGCTACCCTCCTGTCTACCCTGATGGGACCCCTAATTATTCTTCTCCTAATTCTTCTTTTTGGACCCTGCATCCTTAATAGGCTGGTACAGTTCATGAGGGATAGACTTTCAGTCATTCAGACCCTTGTACTAACGCAGCAGTACCATAGGCTGAGACAACAAGAGACAGAAATTTCTTGACCAAGTCGAGTGAAAGATTTCACTCAAAGTTAGCAAAAAAAAAAATGGGGGAATGAAAGACCCCAGCTTAGCAGCAGTAACGCCATTTTGCAAGGCTGTACTTAAGATAACTGGTTCAGGGAAAGGTTAGAACACTGAGTACACAGCGGCTGCCAAGCAGGAGATGTTTGGTTAAAGGCCTGGCAACAGGACAACTGCGGTTGAGCACCTGACAATAAGAAAAGCCCCGGGAGAGGTCCCACACCCTGGTGGGGGGCCGAGTCAGTTGTTATGTTTCAGGAAGGTAGCTAGGAAACTTGCCCCCGGGCTGAACCCTTGGGGGGCCGAGTCAGCCGTTATGTTTCAGGAAGGTAGCTAGGAAATATTAGAATCCACCAATTATATCCCTGTAACCATGCATCTGCTTCTGTATGCTTGCTTCTGCTCCCCAAAATCCTATAAAAAGCCCATCCTTGGTTCCGTGGGGCGCGCCAGTCCCCCGAGTGACTGAAGCGCCCACAGGTACCTGTGTATCCCGACAATAAATCAAATCCTCTTGCTGATTGCATCCTGTGGTGTCTCGGTCTGGTCATTGAAGTTGGAGGGTCTCCATCCCGAGGGAAAGTTCTCCCAGAGAGCTTTTCATGGTAAGAACAACAGCATATACAAAAGCCAGGTACACGTATTTATAATTCCAGGACTTGGGAGGCTGATGTAGCAGAATCATGAGTTTGAGGCCAGCCTTATTCATATGGTGAATGCCAAACCAGTTGGGCTACACACCACAATAGCTTGTCTAAAAGCACACACACATACACACACACACACACACACACACACACACACACACACACACACACAGAGAGAGAGAGAGAGAGAGAGAGAGATAAATTAATTTCAGTGCCTGCTTCTGTATGTTAAATTCTCTGTATTAGCACAGCACACTATTTTAAGCACAGTTCTTTCCAATAACTTTTTTCTTCCTTAGATTATTAAGTAGCAAATAAAAAAGGCACTATAAACCCAGTGAAAGACTACAAAATAATGGTAGAAGCTTGAAACTGAGTTATTTCCTGGACTTCAGGTGATTTCTGAACAAGGGACCTATGGTATGGTTTGGATCGTAGGTTAAATGGACATGGATTGGTCCCCAGCCTATAGTAGCATTAGAAAATGGTAGGCCTCAGGAGCTGGGGCCAGTGGAAGGAAGCTAGCTTAATAAGAGCTGGCACCAGAGAAGTATACTAGGATCAACACTGCTTCTGTCATCTCATCCACCCTGCTAAGGTCATTTTTTATTGGATATTTTTAATTTACATTTCAAATGTTATCCCCTTTCCCCATTTCCTGCCCATAAAGCTCCTATCCCATTCCCCCACCCCTTCCTGTCTCCCCACCCTCATATTCCCTTACACTGGGAGCTTAAAGCCTTGGCAAGACCAAGGACTTCTCCTCCCATTGGTACCCAACAGGCCATCCTCTGCTACATATGCAGCTGGAGCCATGGGTCTGTCCATGTGTACTCTTTGGATGGTGGTTTAGTCCCTGGGAGCTCTGATTGGTTGGCATTGTTGTTCTTATGGGGTTGCAAACCCCTTCAGCTCCTTCAATCCTTTCTCTAACTGCTCCATTGGGAACATTTTTTTAAAGTTAATATTTACTAGTTTTAACAGCAGTATTAACATCTACAATATCTTATAAACTGGATATCTCATTAAATTGTTCCATTTATTCTAGTGGGTGTTTTTAAATTAGTTATCCAGGATGTTCTAGTTAGAGAATCCTATAAATAGCAATTAATCCTGATTCCCCCTCCCCTTCGAATGTTTATTTATCGCATTAATATCTTGGCAGAACTTGCAGCACCACTGTATTTAATTAAAATAAAACAAAGCAGAAAACAGAGTAAATCAGACTGGATAATTTTGGAAAAAATATGAAAAAAAACTTAGTTAAAGAGGAGACCAGAAAAACACATTTTACAATCATCTAGAGTGAGCAGCTAGAATCAGATGAGAAAGAAGCTTATCTGGTTGGTCACCCTGATCCTGCTGTCACTGTTGGATGGCAAAAATGGCTGCCTCAGCACTGGCCCAGAACAACACCAACGGCAAGTCCCTCAAACCCGGTGGATCCCAACCTGTGAGCTGCAACCCCTATGTGTTTCACATACCAGATATCTTCTATATGAGATATTTAAGTATGATTCATTACAGTAGCAAGTTCACAGCTATGAAGTAGAGATGAAACAATTTTATGATTGGGGGGTCTCAGAATTAGGAGGACTAAAATCCACTGTTTCTGCCTTCCCTGCTATCACTGGATCCCAGGTGGCCAGAGTGGCTCCTGGTCTGTCCTCACTGTGTTATTTGCTGACTAGGTTTTCCTTCAGTCTGTCTGACTGGGTAAGCCTATGTCATATGTACATGGCAAAGATGGGCAAAGTTCATTTTTTTTTGACTGCCTGGAGTTTTCAACTAACGAGAAACTTGTCAACATAAGAGCCAGAGTTTACATGTTAAGCAGAAGACAGACCAGAGTATTCCACACTCACCAAAACACACTGGATAGGGCAGCAATAGAAACAGTGTGTCGTACACTGTTCCTTACATTAACTGCAATCCCTACAATAGTTTACTGATAACTATATTCCTCATTGTATCCCCATAATTATATAAATGGCAGTTCTATTTACTTCTGGCCTACCAAGGGTCAATTGCTGGCATGGTGGTTTTAGTAAAAGGTGGATTGAAATCAGAGTGGAGCTCATGGTACGGCCCTTGCCTAGCATGCACAGTGATCCAAGTTGTGTGCCCAGTTGTGTGGGAGAAAGGAGAGAGTACTCCCTTTTTTGTCAAAGGCATTTATAGCATATGTGCTGAAAGTTAAAAGGTGATTCAGTAATATAAAATATCAGATGATGTGAACAAGTTTCCTCATGTCGGATTGCTTCCTTGCATTTCAAATCATATCCGACTTGACCTTATTTGGTTCAGTCTTCAGTCTTGATAGTATTGGGTCTGTGTGCATGTGTTTGCATAGCTGAGATTTCTAGTGTATACATAAAGTTATCTTATGCCATACCTTTCTCTTGCTGCTCTGTGTGTATACATGTGTATATGTGTGGGCATGCATATATGGGTACCTATGTGTGCAGCTGAGTGTGTGTGTGTGTGTGTGTGTGTGTGTTGCTATTCTCCTCCTCTCCTTCCTCCCCTTTCCTAACGGTCATCTCCCTTATCTCCCTTCCACAGTCTTCTGGAGGTGTCACCTCTCCTGTCAGGACCCGCATCCTCTAACCTAACATATAACTGTCAATCAAGGGCTTCTCTTTTTGTCTTATGTTGAATTCACTGCGCCTTTCCTGTGGTTTGGGTATCTTGCTAACGGCCTCCAACTTCCTCTTACTTGATTTAAAACCTGTTTTGCCTCAGTGAATCAGCAAGTTACGTGCATGAGACAAGGGTAAGGGCACAGCCATGAGAGACCTAAAGTTTCCCATCTGCAGCCTGACAGGATGGGCCAGGCCCCCTGGAATACCCCTCCTCTGTCATCTTGACAATTCCTGCCCCCACAGCAGCCCATTTAATTCATTTACTTTGATTTTATGGAAGACATTCTCCAGTAGGTCCTCAGGGAAAAGATGTTTGAAATACACACATTTATACATAGTTCTTGATTTAGTATGTTTTTATTTGGTCTTCATATTAATAGACATTTCAACAGGGCCAAGGAAGGAAATATTTTTTTCTTTCAGAATTTTGGAGCCATTTCTATTCTGTTGAGAAAGCTGAAACTGATCTGGGGTTGCTGGTCATACCTGACCTAGCACACAAGGGCTGGAGGCAGGAGGATTGTTGTGACCTCAAGGCCAGCCTGGGTTACATAGTGAGTTCTATTCTAGTCTAGACCATAGAGTTAAGAGTGTCTCAAAAAGCAAACAAAAGAGACAGGCATAGTGGGACACACCTTTAATACCAGCATTTGGGAGGCAGAAGCTGGTGGATCTCTATGAGCTCAAGGCCAGCCTGGTCTACATGTGAAGTTCCAGCATAGCCAGGACTCAGTAGAGAGTCCCTGCCTGAAAAAATTAAGCAAGCAAACAAAAGTTGCAGCCATTTTTAATTCCTTAACACTTCTCTATCCTCCCTTCCTCCCTCCTTCCCTCCTTCCCTCCTTCCCTCCCTCCCTCCCTCCCTCTCTCTCTTTTGATGTCTATAATCTTACAGTTTCACAAGATATTAGTGTGCATCTGTCTCTACCCACCTGTCTGAAACAAGGAATACTTCTGCCTACATTCTCTTACATTTTCTGATGTTTCCTCCTTGACTTCCTTCCTCCTTGAGTTTTCTCTGACTCCCTGGGACTTCTGTTCTTTGGAACACTGATACTTTCTCATTTCTTTCTGTCTTCTGAGAACATCTGTTGGTCCTTCAGAGAGCTTCTCAACTTCATTTTTTTTTATTTTTGGAGAAAAGCTGATCATAGATTCATGGGAAATAGCTTAACTAGCAGAACCATGTCACTGAGTTAGACACAGAGGTCAGTCCACAGCAGGAAGCAGCCACATTGCAAGGAGAGGGCCTTTAGAACAGAACACTTTAGGTTTCTTTACAGGGCTTTCTTTGTTTGCTTACTCTGTTTTCTCTTTTCATTTGAAATTCTCTCTGGTATTTGTCAATCTTTAGTTGATTTATTTTATTTTATTTATCTGTTTGTTTGTTTATTGAGGCAGGGATTTTCTGTGTATCTCCGGCCATCCTGGAACTCACTCTGTAGACCATGCTGGTCTCCAGCTCAGAGGTTCACTGCCTCAGTTTCCCAAGTGCTGAGATTAGAGGCACACACCACCACTGTCCACTTAAGTTGTTTTATTCTTATTCATGGTTATCTGGGGAGCCAGGGATTGGGGAGATGGGTCAGCGGTTAAGAACACTGACTGCTCTTCCAGAGGTCCTGAGTTCAATTCCCAGCAACCACATAGTGGCTCACAACCATCTGTAATGAGATCTGATGCCCTATTCTGCTCTGTCTAGAGACAGCTACAGTGTACTTATATATAATAAATAAATAAACCTTTAAAAATAATAAAACTAATAATAAATCTTAAAAACAAAATAGAGCTTGCTCATGGATTAAAACATTTATTTTAATCATTTGATAACCTTAGAACACTTGCAGCGAGCACATTACCTGAAAATGCTCTACAAGGAGGAGGAAGTAACTTTTTTTGGTAGTGGAATAAAAGCAGTACTAACCATTACAACAAACACTCCCATATTATATTTTATAATTTATATTAATGCTGAACTTTCGTCTTGCTCTCTACAACACTGGTAGATGTGTGTTTTTCTACCTTATAGGGGTTAAGAGATGGGTCCCAGTTTCTCAAAACAGGCAAGCGACAGGGTTGAAGCTCAGGACTGCTACCTCCCCAAACCCTCTTAACCGTGTGAGCTTCTCTAGGAGAGCAGGCCAGCCCAGGAGAAGGTCCCCTTTTCATCTGACTCCTCCAGTTTTGCACATTTTCTTTTTTTTTTATTCAAAAATCATAATTCATTTTTTTTACAATGAATCCTTTTTATACTGGATGTTTTCTTTACTTACATTTCAAATGTTCTCCCCTCTCCCAATCTGAGGGGAAATCTTACCCTTCCGTTGTATCCTTTAGTGAGCGCTGCCCATATTTATTAACTAAGTGTGTTGTTGTTGTAAAAATATAAAAATAAAATCAATAGTTGCCTATTTCCCCGCTCAGTCCGCACCGCGGTGTCCCAAGATATCTGCTAGATATCTTGGCAGACACACATCTCAGCCGCACACTTTCTTACACTTAAACACTCACATAAAAGAACACACAACACAATAATCTTTGACCCAATTGGTAAGATATAATTGCCCACTTAAACATACAAAGCCCGGTACCATCCATCCCTTAGGAACATTGATAACAACCTGTAAATACACAGAGCAGAATCTTAACATCACCTGCCATAGCTTCTCCCCCCTCTCTCTCCTCTGTCTCCTCCTCCTCCTTCAAACTTCTCTCCCACCCATCCTTCCTTCTCCTCCAATGACAGGCCTCCTTCTATCCTGTACCTGCCCCTCACCTGTACTTTACAAATTCAATGGGGGGAAGTTTCTGGTGAAGTCACCTGAGTCCTGAGTACGTCACTAGGCAGCTGTCCTTGGGGCAGTGGAATTAGCATCAAAATACAGATACCTTCAGGGCAACCACAACATTTCCCCCTTTTTGTCCAGTTAAAAAGCTTTTTCACTTATATATAAATTGAGTACAATTATTACCATTCTACAATTTATAAAGCATATGATATGCTCAACACCCAGTCCATCACTATATCAGTTAGACAGAACATTTAGTTCTTCATTCCAGCTTGAGAAAGTCTTAAAATCTATATTATACCTTGGCTAGCTTGTATACTATCTGACAACTATCTAATAAAATATGTATATTCAGAGTTATACAGCCTGATGGGCTATGAGACTATAATCAGTCTTCAACCCCGTCAGAAATCTGAGAATGACCAAATATCTATACACATAGGAAGCCTAACAGGGCTTCCAGAACTGAGAGGTTGTAGAGACAAATCTCCACTAGCACAGTCCCTGTGCCATCTGTTGTTGTAAAAATATAAAAATAAAATGAATAGTTGTCTTATTTCCCCGCTCGGTCTGCACCAGCGTCTACCCTGGCAAACATTCATCTTTCAGAATGGAAAGCACGCTGCATTCATCAGAATGTAGACTAGAGACCTGCCCTGTTTATTTAGACACACTATCACACTGGCAGGAGCACCTATGGGATCTTAAGCCTAGGACGAGGTCTTCCTCTACGTCTTACGTTTTTTTGTTTTTTTTTTTAACATAAGAACATTTAAAACATAGTGTGAAATATTATTTTGGCGTACACCTTTCCATACACAAGAGTATTTCAGTAAAAACTGACTTTTCCGTCCCTGGTGGCAGAGAATGCGGTCCTTCCTCATTTCTCCCTCGAAGCTCCATTGCCAAGGTGGAGATAAAATTCCACGCGGCCTCGCTGGGAAGATCGAGATAAAAAGTTTCACGTAAGACTTTGGCGTCTTTGATCTTTGTCTTGTATAAACTGCTTCCCCTGCAGAACACCAGCACGAGCTAGATCTCTTGGAATTCCACACAGCTACAAAATATTTACCCCAACTGAGCCAAATGATCAGACTAGCTTGTGGTGTTGCGTGTGTGCGTGTGTGTGTGTGTGTGTGTGTGTGTGTGTGTGTGTGTGTGTGTGTGGCTGCTACACGCCCCACCCCCCATAGATCTAATCTGAGCTAGGAAATGAAAATGTTAATAAATGAGAGAATGGTGGTATAGCTCCGTGGTAGAACCCTCCCGGTTGCATCTGTGACCCCTGTTTCATACCCAGCACTACAAATGTATAGATAGGCTCAAAGTGAAATTCTTAACTTTTTTTTTTTTCGTAGCTGGGGACAGAACCCAGGGCCTTGTGCTTGCTATGCAAGCGCTCTACCACTGAGCTAAATCCCCAACCCTGTTGTTTGTTTTTGAGACACGATCTCGTTGTGTAGCCCTGGATGGCCTACACCAGGCTGGGGTTTGAATCTACTGAGATCCCCCCCACTACTGCCTCCCAAGTGCTGGAATTAAGGACATAGGCAGCTACACTTATTTTTTGCTTTTTCCATGACTTTTTTTTTCTAATTTTGAAATTAGCAAAACTATTTTTAAAAGACCGGTTCATATGACTATATAACAAATTATTCCTTGTGATAAACAGCCTTGTAAGCAAAAGGAATCCTGGGAAGATTTCATCAAAAACTAAAACTATACAGTAGAAAAATGGGTGAAGAACCAAAATAAATTTGGTGAGTTAGCTCATCAAAAAAAGGAAGTGAAAATACCACTATTTGCATTTTTTCTTTTCTGTACCGTTTTTAAAATGTAGTTTATTTATGTGTTTGGTGTTTGATTTGTATGGGTGTTTTGCCTGCATGTATGTCTGTGCACCAGGTTCATGCAGTGCCCGGAGAGGCCAGAAGAGGGCAGTAGATACCCTGAGACCATTACAGACAATTGAGGTTGCTGCCCTTTGGGTGCTGGGAATTGAACCTGCATCTTCTAGAACAGTCACTAATGCTCTTAACCACAAATCCAACTCACTCGAATCCCTTCAATAGCTTTGTCTTTTTACGTTAGCCTACAAAGCAGTGGGCCTCATTATGACCTTTCATACATGAATGTCTTTATACATCGTGTTCTTCAGGCATAAGCTTTTTATCCTTGGAAAACGGCCATGTTATGCTTCATGTATTTCTAGCTAGGGATGGCAAAAAGCATGTGACACAGCTTCTGACGCTCACACCTGTGTGGCACATGTTGATTCATCAATGATCAAGAGCAGGAAACACTCTGTAAAGAGCTGTTTTCACTAGTTTAAGACAAGTAAAGACAGCGCGTTTTCCCGTAACTTTCAGGTTCGTTTTCTGGCGCAAAGAGGCACTAGCATTTGCTACAGGATAAGTAAATAGTTTTTGCATGTGTGGCCTCTGACACCAGAGGAGGCAGGGGCTAAAGGGGTTGTGTCTTCTTTAGATGTGCGGTAATACTATTTTTAGCCACATAGAGTTGAGCCTTCCTTTCTAGTCCCTACAATGAATGATTCTGTCCTTTCCTGGCTAACATAGCCAGTGAGTTCCTTTCTCTGAACTGTGGTGCTGGTTTCTTATTTCCAGTTGTGCTAGAAAAGTAAAAGGAATGGTGGTGCCGGGGAGGTAACTTAGTGGTAAAGCACTTGAATAGCATGTGTGAAATCACAGGCTTGATCTCTGGGGTGGAGGTGGGGGAGGAGGGAGAGAGGGAGTGTGAGGGGAGACTATGCTCAGGTCAGACTTCAAATCTTGGCTGGACTCACTGTGTCAGAGAGCAAGAAGCCTCTATTGATTCTAAAATTGTGCGTGATCATTTATAGCTTCAAAACTTGAGAAACGACAACAACAGTAACAACAAACACCAGCCTTTGAGCTGCCGTATTACAGGTAACTGAATTTAAGTACTTGATAGATGCATGGAGGAAATATATATTCTGAAAGAAGAACAGAACTGTGAGAATTAGCTTGGGGACATCTGGCAAGACCCAGATGACTCCGGCCTTCTAAAACGCCTAGATTCTATGAATGTTCTTTGCCAGGTGAAGCACCTCCAATTTCTCCTCCATGAGCAGGTAGATTCCTGCAGGCAAAAAAGGTTCAGTAGCACAGGCAATTGTCCTGGAACATGAGTTCAATGATAGTCAAATGGAAGGCAGGAGTACTGCTCTTTATTTTCAACTCTGTCAGAAAAGATGGCGGCTAGGAAGTGTCTGTGCATGCTCAGGTTGCATTGTAACCTTACAAGAACATTGTAACCTTACAAGAACATTGTAACCTTACAAGAACATTGTGATTCTCCTCAGTCTCTACTCACATTATATCCTAGACCACAGGTGAACCCCTGTGTCCTGGGGCATCACCAATGTTACAAAACAAGTGAATGTGACTGTGTAGCCATAGTTTAGGAATCTTAGCGGAGCTAGTGTCCTGTCTGTCTGTCTGTCTGTCTGTCTGCCTGCCTGCCTGTCTGTTTGTCTGTCTCTATCATCTGTCTGATGTAGAGAACGATCTATTACTTGTAATAGGTAAGGAGAATACAGACTTATTTACAGTACAATATATTCTTCAAGCAAATAAATATGTGTAGTTCACCATCAAGCCTATGGATCTTTATGGAGCCCTAGATTTTTGTGAGAAAGCTCTTCAGAGTGGGCATATCCCTGACCATGTTCAGCTAAGGGTTATATATCCCTGTGTGTGCTCAGCCTGTGGTCACAGTTCAAGGAGAAAGTATGGCAGACACGACTTGGGACATGGTTACCTCAGGGTCCTGCAACACGAGTTCAATGATAGTCAAATGGAAGGCAGAAGTACTGCTCTTTATTTTCAACTGCATCAGAAAAGATGGCGGCTAGGAAGTGTCTGTGCATGCTCAGGTTGCATTGCAAAGTTTTAGGTTAAAACAAAAAGATGCTTGAAAAGGTACATGCAGAAGTTCATTTTTCTCCTTGTAAGACAATAATTTGAACTATTCTAACAGGACCAGTTTATCCTACTAGTTACAGTACACTGATAATCAGAACATTGTAAGCTGAAAGCAGAAGGTAAGTGTTCATACCAGGAAGATAGACAGAGTCTCTGTGTAGCCCTGGGTATCCCGGAACTCACTCCAGAGTGCTAGGATTAAAGGTGTGTTACAGGACCGCAGAGATTGGGCTAGCATGCATGGGGCAGACTCAGGCTCTCAGCATCTATATGCTTCAATATATATTCTTCGTGTGGGATTCATAACAGCAGGAGCAGGAGCTGTCTCTGTTGCCTGCCTTTGGCCCTTTTCCCAACTGGGCTACCTTGTCTAGCCACAATATAAGAGGATGGCCTTGTTGGGCAACAATGGGAGGAGAAGTCCTTGGTCCTGCCAAGGACTTCCCCCCAGTGTAGGGGAATGTCAGGGCGGGGAGGCAGGAAGAGGTTGGGGGATAAACAACCCCATAGAAGAAGGGGGGGAGAGGGAATGGGATAGGGGTTTATGGATGGGAAACTGAGAAAGGGGATAACATTTGAAATATAAATAAAGAATATCCAATAAAAAAAAAAGATGTGCCTAGTCCTACTGGAACTTGATATGCCAAGGTGGATTGATATCTGGGGGTGGCAGGCTCCATTTTTCTGAAAAGAAAATGAGAACAGGAGGATGGGAGATGAGAGGGAGGGAAAAAGGAGAAGAGGGAGAGAAAGATGTAAAGATAATAATAATAATAACAATAACAATAGTGTGTACTACACACCACTGCCTAGCTTAGTTCCTTTATTCTTGTTCAGGGTCGATCATCTTCTTTAACTACAAGTGGCTGCATCTCAATTCAATCCTATCATATTTATTCGACCTGTAATTTGGGATAAAGTGACGTTTATTCAGCAAAGTAGAAAATATACTGTAATTACCACTCCTTCCTCCCTCTCTCCTTTCTCTTTGTTCTTTCTTTCCATAGTTTCTTTCTTTCCCCTTTCTTTCTTTCTTTTTTTTTTGAAGATTATTTTATTTATATGAGTACACCGTGGATCTCTTCAGACACACCAGAAGAGGCATCGGATCCCATTACAGATGGTTGTGAGCCCCCTTGTAGTTGCTGGTGATGGAACTCAGGACCTCTGGAAGAGCACTTAATGATCTTTGCCGCTAAGCCATCTCTCCAGCCCTTCAATGCTTCTCTGTTTTCTTTTTCTGGGCTTTTGAGCAAGGCCCTGCTATTTAGCCCAAGATGGCTTTGAACTTGTAATCTCTCTGCCTTAGTCTCCTAGTGCTGATGTTAAAAATGTGTGCCAAAAAAAAAAGTGTGTGTTCCCTTGGCACTCTTTTCCTCCATAATAAAAACATGAACGTCATTGAGTCTCTGTTTATACGGTGATATGAGCTTACATGAGTAATCACTAAACGCTGGCCCATGGTGGGCAGAATTTGAACTACCAAGCCATGAAGTGGTTCACGTTCAGCACCATTCCCCACGATTTGGCTATTAAATATATACAATCCAGCTCAATCCCAGCGATTACACTGTATGAGTGGAAGACTCACACTCCCAACAGGGATCCATAGAAGCACACAAAGTAATGCGGAAAGACATTCTGAGAGGCTTTGGTTAATATGGCGGTGGGGGGGGGATGTGTGAAGAGGGATAAAGGAGACTTTTTAAATGAGGTACATGTTCCAGGTCAGAATATTAATAACATGTCATGAATTCAAGAAGAAAGTGAATTAGTGAATTCACTAATAAGCTAGCCCCCCCCCCCGCCAAATATAGAAAAAGCCTGATACTGAGATTAAAATATATTCAGAGATTTGAAGGTATTCAGATCAAATATTAAATGAATAGAAAACCCACTATTTTTCTCCTTGGGAGGACATGGAAAAGACATATCATTTATAGAGGTCATTAAGATGTGCCTAGGATGTGTAGTGTGTATTGTGTGTTGTGTATTGTGTGTAAAAAAAAAAAATCAGCAGCCCTAACACACCCGCTGCTGCTTCTCCTCTCTCCTGATGCAGAAGAAGCTGTAGCGCTGGGCTCACCCGTCCTAGAGGTGGTGATCTGGAAGGAGACATTAAATGGTAAACCTTAGAATCTCCATGGACAAGCTTAATGTAGTACATGGAAAACCCAGAAAGCCATCCGTGGATCTCGGGTCCCTAGGAATGTATAGGGAGAGTCAGAACATAGTACTGTTAGGGCAAAATACTTAAAGAGAATGCTCAGCTATAGAATCAAGAAATCAGGGCCAGGTTGTTAGGCAATGCTGTCAATAATGCCCAAGGCTCTTTGCTCAGGAACTGAGTATTTGATTCCTTGTGCAGATTTACCAATTGCCAATGATGTGGCAATAACTTAGTCTTTGAAGGCATAACTGGAATTAACATGCCTTGTTTTGGCACAACGGCTATGCTAGAGTCTCAGAATATGAAACCACAGGAGGGAAGGCCCAGTGGAAGCCAGCCAAGACAGTCAGTCTAAACTGGAATCGCTTCTTAGAATAAAGTAAAGCTTCCTTACAATCTTTTTTTTGGTTCTTTTTTTTTTTTTTTTTTTTTTCCGGAGCTGGGGACCGAACCCAGGGCCTTGCGCTTCCTAGGCAAGCGCTCTACCACTGAGCTAAATCCCCAACCCCGCTTCCTTACAATCTTAAAGAATCAAATCATGCAATGGTCATGGTGGTCAGCTTAGTCTACTTCATGTACAGTGTTTCCATCCTCAACATAAAGCAAGCAAATAGCACGTGACACCTGCAGGGTAACCGTGAGCGCTGACACAGCCATGGAGTCATCTACCTGCAGTTATTGTGCCAGTGACACAATCCCCAGGGTAAAGCAGATTAACTTTCAGGTTTATGGTGTGCTGTATCGTGTAACTGCTTGTGTCACTCAACTGGAGATGTCACAATAGCACAGACTGAGTCCCTTAAACTGCTGTTAGTGTCAGAGATCCGGGGCCTGAAAATCCTCAATCCAGGTATTTGCTTTCACCTGCTATCTCTCTCCTTGTCCAGAAGATGGCGACATTCTCCCTGTTCCTGTCTCCATGATTGCCCATCCTTCCAAATTTAACTTTTTATCTCTGTGCGTGTGTGTGTGTGTGTGTGTGTGTGTGTGTGTGTGTGTGTGTGTGTGTGTGTGTGTGTGTGTGAAAGAGAGAGAGAGAGAGAGAGAGAGAGAGAGAGAGAGAGAGAGAGAAAGAGAGAGAGCGCACATGTGTGTGTTTGTGTGTGTACAGCACATGTGTACATCAAAGGACAACTTACAGAAGTTTGTTCCCTCTTTACCACGTAGGTCCTGGCCTGGAACTCAGGTTGTCAGACCCGGTGTCCAGCAACTTTACACACTGACTCATTCCCACTCGTTTTCTTCCTCTTCTGGTAGAAATATTAAGGATGAGTGGGCAGGAAAAAGTTCATTGTGGACACACAGGAAGCAGAGAATTCTTACTGGCTTGGGGCTCAGTCTCTTAACCTCATTTTACCTTATCTTTTAAAGGGCCCATCTCCAAATACAGTCACATCCTCAGGTACTGGTAATAAAGTTTCCATGTGAGGGTTAGCCCCTGCCCCCAGCTCTACTATGACCTCATCTTGAGTAATATTTAATAAGATGTTTTTAAAATAACAGTCTTGGTTACTAGAGGTTGGGACTTTAGGGTAGAGACTTTGAGAAACACAGCACAAAGGTGTTGTGACGTGGGTGGGTCACACTAAATTTTCTAACTGTCAAGGCAGAGACAAATGACACATTTCTGATGCGGCCTAGTCACATGACATGCCCAACCAATTTGACTATGTCACCCCCTTTTAAAAGCAAATCACATTTGTATTTGAATGTGGCTTTCTAACTCACAGAGTCCAGCCCAAATATCTACTCTTGAATTTATTAGGCATTTGATCCACTGAGTGAGAATCTCACAGAAAGCTGTGACAGCCAGACAGAGACCCAGGGGTAAACACGTGGCCATAGATCCACTAGTCATAACATGTCATACCAGAACCACATATCCCAGAAATTATGATGTTTGATATGGCTGAAGCTGACAGTTCAGAAATGATACCTTGAGAGGCCACAAGGTCGTCTCGTATCAGTACATACTGTCAGCCAACCATTTTATATGAGCCAAGTTACCGAGCAGTAGAAATTAGGGAACTCATGGATCTAATTCTTACAACCTTGTGTTCTGTAGATCTAAAGGAAAGACTGACCCAGAGACTACACAAAGGGTCTCATTAACGATAAGGCATTGCTGTCCACTGGACACTTTGCCTTCAACATGATGAAGAGTTAGAAGGAAGAAGGTCAAGCACGATGTTGGCAAGGGTGACACACTCAAGCGATCCATTCATGGTAAATGGACCGAGATGTCAGGGGTCCTGAGGAGGCCCAAGCCTCCTCCTAGATAAGCACTTTTGGAAGAACCCGGAATGAGAGCAGATGCTGGGTGATGACCAGATGTAGTCAGATCACAGAGAAAGGAGAACACCAATGTCAAGTGTACTGCCCAGACACTACTTTCTGCCTTCAATGCGTCCTATTTTACATAACAACCACCACGAAAAGTTGTAGCATCTTCCATATGCTGTACTTGGTGATGTCTGGAAGGTGATGAGAGTTGAAAACATTCTTTAAAATTTATTGGTCTAAAAGTTAGAAAATTTTTCTTTTTTTCTCTTTTTTTAAAAGATTTATTTATTATGTATTCAGCATGCTGGCCTGCAGGCCAGAAGAGGGCACCAGATCTCATTACAGATGGTTGTGAGCCACCATGTGGTTGCTGGGAATTGAAATCAGGACCTCTGGAAGAGCAATCAGTGCTCTTAACCGCTGAGCCGTCTCTCCAGCCCAAAATTAGAAAAATGTTCAAGGATTAGATGTTTGATTTATAACTTGTGATTCTTATTTTATTTTGTGTACTTACATTTGGTGCCAAGGGCCAGCAGAACAGCAGGCCCTTGTAGACAACAGCAGACGCTCCGTGCTTGCTGGCCATTTCCACCCTGCATTGGAACGAGTTTCCTCTTCACAGGAGTGACTGCAGGAAACAAGCAACACGATGCTAAATCTCTCCTCGATTTACCCTAACTCTTCAACATGAGGGAAGCACAAGGACAGTTCCACTAGAGTGAGGTGTGATTTTAACTGTCAGCTTGACACAACTTAGAATCTCCCGGAAGAATCCACCATGAAGTTATTAAGGTGGGTTGACTTCCGAGCGTGCTTATCAAGGTATAAAGCTAGATGTTTGGATGTTTTGGATCTTCTGGATCTTCTGTTTTGTTTTTTATTCTCACCCCTCCCATTTCTCACACACACTCTCTCTTCTTCTTCTTCTTCTTCTCTCTCTCTCTCTCTCTCTCTCTCTCTCTCTCTCTCTCTTCCTCTGTCTCTCTCCCTCTCTCTCTCTTCCTCTCTCTCTTTTCCTCTCTCTCTCTCTCTCTCTCTCTCTCTCTCTCTCTCTCTCTGTCTCTGTCTCTCTCTCTCTCTCCCCCTTTGATTTGTATCCCTCACCACCTGGAGTTCTCTATGTAGATCAAGCTGGCCTCAAACTCATAAAGATCTACCTGCCTCTTCTTCCTGGGTATTGGAATTGAAAGTGTGAGCCACCTTGCTGAGCAGGGATTTTCTTACCTGGCCTAATTGGGGTTGGAGCACTCGCCCTGAATGTGGGCAGTGCTATTTCATGGGCTGGGTTCTGAACTGCAAATGAGTATAAATACTGAGCTGAGCAAGTAAGCATGCATGCATTTATTCTGCATCTACTTTTGATTGTGGGTGTGGCTAGTTGTATTACGTCCTTGCCTTGACTTCCTCACGATGGTGGACTGTCATCTGGAATTATGAGCTAAAATAAACACTTTCTCTCCTAAATTGCTTTCTTTCAGGCTATTTTATCACAGTCACAGAAAGAAACTAGGGCAGTTAGAGTACACATAAATAATTTGATTAAATGACTGATCTTAGCAAATTTTGCAAAAGCATCTAGCAAGTGAAGGTAGTGTGGTTTTTGCCCCTAGATGCACCTATACAAGTCAGGACCTCCTCTAGTGAAACATGCTCTTTCCTGATTCTTGTACTGGCCATGGATGGAAGGTGTGAGAGGATGGAGGAGTACACGCTACTACTTCAGAAACTGAGAACCGAGTAAAGTAGTTAATAGTGTGGAGTACTGAAGTCATTAAATCTCTTGTAGAGTTCCTTCGGATGGTGTAGTATAATGAAGTCGTTAAGTCTCCCGTAGTAGTGTGTAGTACTAAGGCAAATTTTTCATTCTTGGACTATCTTCCTATTTTTGAGGGAATTGTCACATTATGAATCCTGCTTTCACCCCAAGGGGATCAATACTTGGTGAGCAGCCTCTCTTGCAGCTAGGAGTCAAGCATGTGGCCTCGACCTTGGCCCACAGGCACGCCCTGGTGAGCCTACTTTCGAGATGAGCTAAGCTGTGTTCCCACCTTGCTGGTGACAGTGGCAGCCGGAAGAGCCAGGTGTAGCACCCAACAAGCTGCATCTGAGACAGAGACGTCTGCAGTGCCAGCCGTCCAATCTCTCTCTGAATTTCATGATGGAGGGAAGAGGTATGGGGGATATTCCTTTCAGTCCAGTCTAGTGTGTAATTTCTGGCATTCCTGGAAGTTTGCTTTTGTGTTTGTTTCTTAACAATCTCAAGTAATGCCTAATCTGCGTTAGAAGATTCTCGTTCTGGTAGAACTAGCCAGACTAGATCTTGTCTACATCAAGGTTTGCACATGGTGTTATATCATATGAAAAGTGCTCACCCCAACTAGTAATAGGGAAAAACAAGTCATGCCCTGTTGTTCAGCTATTATATTGACAAGGACCAAGAGTCGGATCTGTAGGCATTACAACAAGTAAGCAGGCTTTCTGGTTGTTGGATAGAATGCAAAATGAAGCAAGTTGGATGAAAGATACTATGCCAATATCTTTCTGAATTCAAATGCAACTCTCCTTTGGAAAAAGAATTATTCCTATGATTATATTTCTATATGCATATTCATATAGCCTACTAAATAAATGTACAGTGGTTCAATTTTGAATTGGTTCTAAATGAAAAAGCATAAATAAACATCAGTGGAAATGCAGTCGGCTAGGAACTGGTAAGTGGACATTGAGCAACCGAAGAACGTAGTGATACTGAATTGTCTAAAAAAGTGAGGTCTCTATGGGGATCTGTAGCCATTTCGTTAAAATGAAAGAAACAATGTGGGCCATGGGGCACTGCATGCCATCCCCCACCGACAAAGAAGATAAACCCACAGATGTGTTTGCATTGATTTGGAATGAGTTTGGAGGAAGGCAGGTAAGAGCCAAATCCTTCTACCGGGGAGGGCTGCATGGAGGATGCGTTCTTAAGAGATGGAGACTACTGAAGAATATGAGTCTATAGCTTTTAACTTTCCTTTGTTCTACTATGTAGCAACTATGTCCTAGAACATGGGACATAAAGTCTAGCCAGATATGATCTCAGCATTCAGGGAGCTAAATGACAGAGAACGTGGATAGAGAACAAGATCATGTGCTAAGAACTAGTTATAGTAGCTTTCTCTTGCTGTAACAGCTGCCTGAGCTAAATCATTTTAGAGGGAGGGAAGGTTTATTTTGACTTGTGGTTTCAGAAGTTTAATCCACAGCCATGTGGCTCTGGCACTTCGGTTCTGAGTGTTGCACAATATCTTGGCAGGAGCATTCAGTGGAGGAACATGATTATATCATAGTGTCTAGGAAGTAGACAGGGTCATACTCAAGGGGGCTGAAGTACCAATATTTCTTGCAAAGATTCACCCAAACCTAAGTTTCTTCCACCAGCGCCCCACCTCCAGAATGTTCTACCTCTTTCTCATAACTTCACAATCGCAATACAAGTCACCACCAGTACCTGGTCTTTCAGGGGCATTCCAGATACAAACTGCAGTATAAGCAAGGACATGAGGGTACGCACATGATACTGTGGAAGCCAGAGGAAGCTGGAGGGAGGAAGAGGGACCGTCAATAATGTTCTCTGAGGAAAAGGGCATGCAGAAAATAGGACTGAAAAGAGACGGAGCAGCAGCAGACGGAGAAGGGGCAAGAGGAGGAGGGGGAAGAGGAAGAGGAGGAAGAGGAGGAAGAGGAGGAAGAGGAGGAAGAGGAGGAGGAGGAGGAGGAGGAGGAAGTTGTGTTGAGAGTGGATACTATCAGTAGAGCAAAGGTGAATGACTGAGGGCAGGAAGAGCAAGAGGAGGAGGGGGAAGAGGAGATAATAGAGGATGCTATCCAAAGAACAAAGGTGAATGAGGGCAGGATTTAGAAGGAGTTTCCTGGGGACTTTAAGGCATGGGAGGTCAAGGCTTTATAGTTAGACCAAAGGAAGCTTTAGAAAGTCAGAAGCACGTGGCAATGCATTTAGCTGCCATTTGCAGAGCCCAAGCAGTTCTACACTGATACTTGCTACGGCTACTTTATGTCAGGTCTCAGGGGAGGGGTTTGAGGTGGCTGTAGGAATGTGATGACACGGCTTGTTCCTCATCTACTGATGAAGACATTGGCTCAACAGCACATGATGCAGATTTGCCCCTGCCAATCCTGACATCATGGCTATATTCAAGGGAGGAAGAAGAGGCAGCTTCTATGTTTTACCTCTATGTAATGAGAACTGATATCTCTTATTGTACTTCATTAGCTACTTCTCCCCCACAACCTCACCCAGCGAGACAGGTCACAGATGGAGACCCGCCTGTGGTTCATCATCTGGGGTATGTTAGATTTTCATCTTCAAGATGGAGGATCCTCAAAACGTTTGTGTATAGCTCAGACTATCTTAGCAGAGACAAACCATGGGTCTCATCTTAGAAACAGCACGTTTGCTCAGCGGCCCTTGAACTTGTCCTTTTTTGACATCCTGAGAGCTGCACTGATGCCCACCACCATCACTACCCCTGCCCCCATCGCCAAGCCTATTCCTGGTGCTCAGGTATAGGGCGATTTCTCAGTGTAACTAGAGTAACATCATGTGGGTAGCCTGCCAGTGTTCTGTTGCTGCATTAACACATTACCATAAAACAACACAAAAACATGATCTGACAGAGTTCCAGCCATTTCTGGGTTTCTCCTCAAGTTATTCCAGGTCTGCAATCTCACCTAGGAAGAGGTTTTGGGACCTCTTCCTAGCTGAATGTGTGGCAGAATTCAGTTCTTGGTAGTTGCAGGACTTGAGGTATCCAGACTAGAGAGGCAATCACCTCCCACAAAATGTTCATAGTGTGACTGGTTTTCGACTCCAGACCAACAACAAGGACAGCTTCCATTAGGACACTGCATCCAGCCTATTAAAGGAAGACATCAAATGTAATATTATAGTTTGGCTGCCAATCTCACCACACTCCCTGACCTGCCCACACTTAAGGGGCAAGGAAACTTGCTTGGTTTTGACTTATCTTGCTACGTTTTGGCTTGCCTGTTTTACTTATAGTTATTGATAAATTCTCCATACTTTGTAGAGACATACCATGTGACATTTCCTCTAATATAAAAATTCTAACAATGCTTTCAATAATAGCTTTTCCCATCTGTACTATCATTCCCATGTGTCCCCACACCCCATCCCCGGACTCCACTACACACACTCTATCCACTGACAGCTCAAGATGATAAAAATAAACACAAAGGCAGATTTTTATGACATTATTTTCCAAGCACAAAGAAAAACTATATTAAAAAAAATGCAACCACATGCTGGACAGTGGTGGTGCATGCCTTGAATCCCAGGACTCCAGAGGCAGAGACTGGCAGACTTTTGATTTCAGGGCTAGCATAGTCTACAGAATGAGTTCAAAGATAGCCAAGGCTATACAGAAAACCTTTTCCTGTAGTGTGTTTCTGTCTTGAAAAAAACCAAAACCAAAACCAAAACCAAAACCAAAACCAAAACCAAAACCAAAACCAAAACCAAAACCAAAACCAAAACCAAAACCGTGTGCAGGGCATGGTGGCACATGATTTTAATCTGAGCACTTGGGAGGCAGAAGCAGGCAGATCTCTATAAGTTTTAAGGCTGGCCTGGTCAACATAGTGAATGTCAAGCTAGATAGAGTTACATGGTACCATAATTAGAGTTTGTTCCTCTTGATGCAAGAAAATACCATGACCAGAAAACAAGCTGGGAAGAAAGGGTTTACTCAGTTTACATTTCCACATCACTGTTCATTACCAAAGGACGTCAGGACAGGAACTCAGGCAGGGCAGGAACCTGGAGGCAGGAGCTGATGCAGAGGCCATGGAGGGGTGCTGCTTACTGGCTTGCTGTATATGACTTACGCAGCCTGCTTTCCTATAGAACCCAGAACCACCATCTCAGAGATGGCACCACCCACAATGGGTTGGGTCCTCCTCCATTGATCACTAATAATGAGAATGCCTCCCAGCTGCACCTTCAAAAAATATTTTTCTGAATTAAGGCATCTTCCTTACTGATTTCTTTAGTTTGTGTCAATTTATGTTGACATAAAACTAGCCAGCAGCACACATGGCAAGGTATAAAATAAATAAAATAAAATGTTTTCCCCGTATGAATTTTCTAGTAAGTTAAAAGAAAGACAACAGAGCGAACCAAGAATGTTACTTATAAAGCTGCGTTTTACTTGTTAAACATGATAAAAATCACAATTGAGTAATAGTGAAATATTTAAATTCAAAGCAAGAGTAAAGCTCCAGGCTATACATTATTAATCATGAAATTAATCTTATAGACAGTGTGAATGTTGAGAAAAGGGACTGTCTTGTTTATTGTGATGATGCAAACTACTTCAGAACGTTGGTGCTCAAAACACCCCAGTTATCTTGTGTCTCACTGTGCTCTGGGCTAGGAGGGTGGTCAGGAGTCACGTGGCAATTCTCTACTAGGAAGGGACAATAACTTCATGGTGCTCAGCTGAGAACTGGCTTTTGAAACATGAGGGTCCCTCACAAAGCTAGGACCTCACTGCTCTCCACATGGAAACTTATCACTTATGGCTATTTAAAAAGTCAAAACAGAGGCCAACACCCGTTACTCCACCTTCAGTTCTTAACCTATAAAAGTACTCAATAAAAGTTAAGTTCTAACAAAACATACAACTCACATTTTCCCCTGTGTCACTGTGATTGTTTAAAACAATCAGTTCCAGGCAAGTGATTTTCTACGGTTCCTCTTGTCCTGAAAGGAATGTGGTTTCTGCAGTCAGTTCCTGACACAGAACAACGCACTTCCTCATTGTTCTGTGACTCTTGTGAGCCAGGCTTCTTACCACTGTTAATGTCTCCCAGCTCCCGGACTGTTCCTTTGCGAGCACAATGGAGTCTTCTATTCCCCTTTACTTCATCTGACTTGATTGCTCACGGTTTTTAGTGTTAGAGTTGAGATCCACAGAGGACTCTGATGAGCCCCAAGGCTAGAGAGGGTGACTGGATGCCAGGAACCACAGAGACCTTTCTACCCACAGTTTTCTTGCTGACAGTAAAGTTCAAGGGTGTCTTAGACTTGGCTTCGTGTTCCACGGCTCCAGCTTTCAACCTCATTGTGTAATATTCCACACCATTATAATACACCAACATGGGAAAATGCATGCAAATGGAGAGATTTATACTGTCCGACCCCCCCCCCCCTTTTATTTTTTGGAGCTGAGGACCGAACCCAGGGCCTTACGCTTGCTAAGCAAGTGCTCTACCACTGAGCTAAATCCCCAACCCTTGTTTTCCCCTTTTGAACATCACCATGTGCATTAAGAAACTTTCAGAGTAGTAAAAATACCTCAGTTGTGGGAATTTCAAGTCAAGTTCAAGGTTTTGTATTACGGGAACATGTAACAGTCATCATTGGCCTGGTTTTGAGCATAACAATTTCCTACCGTGTGATTCTGTCCCTGTCAACCTCCAGAGGAGACTCCAGATGTTCTGATAGGGAGCATTAAATTGCCATGATATATGGACATGCACTATTCTGAATTCCTTGTGCTCCTCACGAGAAGATTTCTTGTATTGATGAGGGAAACACCAACAGCACTAAACCCACTGTGTTTCTGATTGCACTGCTAAACTGCTTCCTAAGTCATTTCAAGGGTGTTTGATCCCTAACAATGCAAGGCACACTCCAATAAGAGAACCTAATCAAGAACTAATCATTCCATGTGCTAATCTTTGACCTTCTTTACATATCTGTCAATAGAGCAAGGACTGGCGTGTGTGGGCCATTGCATAGGTCCTGCAAGCCATAAACAAAGTTTAATACCAAGATTCTCAATGGTAGCAAATCAAAATGTTTGCATGAGTGCAGATGACAGTAGTAGGAGTATATGTTTCCCTTCTTTAAGTGTTCCTGTATATAAGACCACTGAATGTAACTCAAAATATAAGTCACACATACTGGATATAGATACCAGCCAGGCCTACACAATGACTTCTAGGCCTTACTATGGATATATACTAGAATCTATCTATCTATTCATTTCAAATAGTATATTTGCATTATAAATATATATTATATATTATTTACATAATATGTAATAAAAAATGCAATACATAAGTTGTCATGCAATATATTACATGATACATTACATGACATGCATATATTATAATCCAAATATAAATATATATCCAAATATGTATTTATTATTATATATCCAAATATATTTATAATATATGTAAGTATATGTCATTTACAATATATGTAATTATATTATTTAATATATTGTTATATATCCAACTATGTATATTATTTGGACAGTAATGCCTTAGAAATTAACCAATGCTCCCTCGTACTATTACATGTTTTATGTTTATGATTTGAACATTGTCATTTCAGAAAATCTCTGTGGATTCAGTATGGAGATTTACTGCTTAGTTCTTCATCTAAAGAGGACTGGACATTTGACTCAATGTTTCGATTACAACTGTCTTCTTAGGGTTTAAGACTTGCTGGGATAAGTTTTACTTCTCAAAAGAAATGGTGTATTATGCCATCATGTCAGTAAAGGAAGCCTTTCTGCCTTCAGAAAAAAATAATAACATCCAACTCTCTCTTCCCTCAGCAACGGAAGGCAGCATGAAAGACTCATTGGATTTGCATGCAGTGTATTGAGGGCCTTCTGTCCCTAAGTTTTTACTGACCAGGCCACAAACTGAAAAGAACATTCAGGAAGTTTCTCCTCAGGAAACAAACCAGGAGACTGGTCCTTGTTGAACTTTAAGGCCCCTTGCAAAGTCCTCCTGAGTTCAGATTCCCCAGCTCTAAATTCTTTATGAAACAGACAAGCCGGGGATGTCCTTATATTCAAACACACATAGAGAAAACAGTCAGCCTCACATCTGAGAGAGCTAAAGGATCAGATTCAAACTTGCCACAGAGCTAGGAAGGCACATTTATCTCTTTGGTTGACTAAATATTGGTTTTGGGTTCTCCATTTGTGATCTTGTCTTCAAATCTTCCACAGAGCCAGGAAGGTACAATCAGTTATCTCTTTGGTTGGCTAAATATTGACTTTGGGTTCTCCGTTTGGGATCTTGTCAAGCCCTTGGTCCTATCTCCCTAATGGTTCTAGCGATAACCACGGTCTTGATAACCACGTTGAGCACCAGGGTCTCCCAAGAGTTTTAAACGCCTGTGGCCTGTGGGTGGATGCTGGCTCCACAAATCATCCCCAGGAGCATGGACAAACAAAAGGTAAGGAATGGCCTGTGGTGTGTTGCAAAGGCCTATTTAAATTTCCCTTTGCCATCTGCAAGGTTCTGAGGCATCTCATGCTGATGAGAGAACTGATTATATCTAGCCACAATCAGACCAACCCAGAGAAGGGACTTTATAATATAGTAACAGTGTGTGTGTGTGTGTGTGTGTGTGTGTGTGTGTGTGTGTGTGTAATAATTTCGTATACCCCTAGGCTGACCGATCATAGCAACAGAAACTAAATTTTCTTCGAAACAGCCAGTCTTACACACATGAGCTCGTCAAGCTCCACTGGCTTCAAAAGGACACACGGCTTTTTGTCTTTGGTTGTTTTTTGGAGGCCAATCATAAGAGACATCAATGAATTTCTTCCTTTAAGCTTTATAAACTAGTCTGTAAGTCTTGACAGCCAAACTTGGCTTCTCCCAGTCACAAACTGTTCTTTTGTGTGCACAACACACTCATGTTGTTTTTGTTTGTTTGTTTGTTTGTTTTTTTAAAAAAAAACCTGATGTGATTTTTATCTGGACAGCTTCTTCAGTTACTTTCTCCATGCGGTGCGTGGTGGGTCTCGGTAACTCCTTATCACCTGGCAGCTCTTTTCAGAGAGAAGGATGTGGGAGAGCTGGTGACCTAGATCTGAAAACTCCCCGTATTGTTACTTTGGCAACATTCAGTGCTTCAGCTCAAGAAAGTAAACAGAACCTTCCATCAGCTCACCCAAGTTAAGAGGGCACTAAAGCATTTGAGGCCACATTTCACTTATTAGGGAAGGAAAGGACAATTCTATATAAAAAGGCCAGAAATGCTATACAGGGGAATTATTCCATTAGATGATGGCTTTAAAACATACCAATTCTATTTTTAAAGCATAACAGAGATAAGGCCAGATCATACAAAATATATCTAAATATAAAAGTGTAACAGAGGTGAAAGAGAGTCTCCAAGTTCTTAGCAAAACAAGAATTATATTTCTTTCTCGACTTCTTTTGCGCAAAGAAATAGGACCGAAGGAATTAACCTTGGGCGTGGCAAGTCACTGCTGCCAGTTGATAAATGGGCAAAAAGGACCCGAGGAATAATCTTGGGTTTGCCCAGTCACTGGTGCCAGCTGATAAACAGGCAGATTCCACTGAAATGACACTTCTTCTTTAATGAGGGTCAGCTCATTTGCAGGCGGGTGAATTTGAGACAAATCTTTTAAGACTAATTGAGAAAGGTCAGTTGAGGTCCCTTCTAAGAAAGGCTTGCAATTAAAGGCTCCCCAGGTGTAGGGAAGTGACTGCGGGGCAGCGGCACCTGTGTGAATTAGCAAGCCCTTGCTCAGGAAATTTGTGTTTAGTTAGCCCACCCCAGGGACCCTGGGAAGTTCACACTGTGAAGAATAAGCCTCAAGCCCTCACTTGACTTTACCGAGAGGGGTTTAATCATTATAAAAATACATTTTCTGACTGCAAATATAATTGTCCTTTCAGGAAGGAATACGTGGGTGTCCCTCCCATGGGCTGTGGAAATGATGGGTCAATGAGTAATTGGAGTTTTTCTGGGATCCTTAAGCTAGAAGAAATCTGTCTTCTGGAAAGAGATTTTACTCCGTTTAGACACCTTGTCAGACCACTTTACAGAAGAGGGAGACAGGATTGGTGTGAGCACCCCTTAAAAGGGCTACTTAATTATGCACACCTCCTGCTTTCCAGTTAACCCTACACCTCAGCCAGGATGTTGAAGACAGACAGAGCGGACATGGGTGATCAGTGGATCTCTTTGCTCCTCTTCCCAGTGTGACACCATTGACTGAAGATCCTTTCTGTTTTTCAGTTTAAACGACCTATTGAGGGCAGGACGCTGGCTTACCTTGCTGGGGTCACCAGAGCCCATGCTCTAACTGTAACTCTGAAAACCGGAAGAGTCTGTGGGTTTGCAGCCCACAGACAAATGACCGAGTTACTGTGTGTTTCTTACTTTATGTGCAGTTGCTTTGGAACACAGCATCTGGCACTCAGGAGACATTTTATACGACTTGTTTCATTTTTGTTCTTTCAAGACCAGCTTACAGAAGCTCTATTCTTTTTGATTGTTTCTGAGAGAGTTTCTCCCTGTAGCTCTGTCTGTCCTGGAACTAGCTATATAGGACCAGGTGACTTGAACTCACAGAGATCCACCTGCCTCTGCCTCTAAAGTGCTGGGATTAAAGGCATATGTCATCACCACCAGTCCAGAAGCCATATTTTTTCCTGACATTTTTTTCATGTAATATGAACCTAGGAACATGAATATATCATATATACATACCAATTAAAAGTTAGCAGTGGCTCCCTGGAGTAAGCATTGTTCTCTTTTCAGTAGTTTAGACAATAAGTTAAGTTTTTTTTTTTCTGTAAGAAGTATCTGTCCTTTTTGGGGAATCTTTTTTATTTCTGTTTTCATTTGATTTGAATTTATAATTCTCAAACCTCACTTTTAAAGAGGAAGAGGTCATGACATTGTAGTGACACTTCAGCCATTAAGAACTACTTTTCCAGAGAGGTAGGAGTTTGATCTTGCATCCATGTGATGGTTGAAACCATCTGCAACTCATGTTCTAGGGGATCCATCGCCCTACTCTGTCTTCCATGGGCACCAGGCACACATGTGATACAGGCCTACATGCAGGCAACCCCCTCTCCCACATACATAAAACGTATTTGCCGTGGTTGCCATGCTGTGGTATGGCACTCGGGGAGGCTGAGGTAGAGGAAAGGCCTGAGCCCAGGCTAGCCTCAGCAACGCAGTTAGGTTAGGTCTAAAACACACCAAACAAAAAACCTCCAAAACAGACTGCCCTCCCTACAGCCCGGAAATCTTTATTGTGTGGTAATATCCCACAAAGCAGGATGACAGAGAAAACTAGGGAGACGCATGGAAGGAAAATGAGCCCTTCGCCTGGAGTCTGAGGAAGCATCTTGCTAGGAGACCACAAGCATTCCATTACCGTTAATATTTGCTGTGTCACACAGAGACAATATCGTTTTCACGTAGCCCTCAAACAACAATGTAAAGATCACAATGTGTCGCTTTTCAGGTCTCAGTGTAAATAAAGCAACCTTTCTTCTTTTCCACGTATAAACCTGCAGTTTTCCAGGGATCTCACCTGAAACCCCATTTACAACAAAAGGAATGTCTTCACTGTCCGGTAGGACGCTTGCAGCCGGTGTTTTTGATCTTAATCAGATTGTAATTCCACACAAGGCGCCACTGGAGCCACCCAATCACTTATCAAAAAAAAAGGGGGGGGGGTAAAGGTGTGTGGGGGCGGTTCTTAGCAGTCCTTTCAGTTGTAACTTGAGAGCTACCAAAATGGTCTCTTTGGTTACTGTTAAAACACACCAGGAGAAACCCACACACCTGGTCTTGGTTGTGTCTTATTGTTTTAGTCCTCAGATTTAAATCTACTTTGAGAAGAAAAAAAAAAAAAACACCTTTTTTTTTTTTATATAGTAAACTCCATCAGTGCTCCTTCACACTGTCTCATTCTTTAATTCCTTCCGGCAGTTTTACCTGGGTGGAGGTCCCTAAAGGACAAAGGGCTACTAAATAGGGGGCTGACTGCCGGCGCCTTAAGGCTCAGGAGTTTTAACATAGAATTCTTTGCGGCTGAATAGGAAAACAATTGTTTTTTAACTATCTCAATTTATTTGCTAGGACGGTAAGAAATTCCAACCTCCGGGCCCTCGTGGATAAGAGATAACATTGTATTCCACAATGTTTGACCAAGATGATTGGCCTCCTTCAGCTTACACAGTATCCCCTTAACTTAGTTTTTGTTTCTTGAGCTCTTTGGCGCCAGGAAAGCTGTTGAGGCAAGGAAACAAAGGGAGACACATTGCAGGGCCTTGGGACTCGAAAACCTAAATCCGGAGGGAGCTGGTCAAACCTTCAGAGATTGGGGGGAGGGTATGCATGGCTGATAGAAAGCTCCAAGAAACGTTAAGTACCGGGCTCAGGGCCACTGGATAGCACCTTCGGTCTGGTAAAATGAAACCTTTGTCCATCCAAAGATGTACAGGGGCAGAACTATCCGGTCCTTTTCGCCTGTCTCACCAAAGTAAATACGCGAACCCATCCAACGGATGGAAAGAACACTCTGTAGGGAGTTGCATCCCGCGCAGGACGTGATGGGCTCGACACACCTGGCTGGCTTGCTGAGCTAGCTCCCTCCCTCCCTCCCCAATCTGGGCAAGTGGAGAGGGTGGGGGCGGAGAGGATTCGGCGCCGGGGTTGCACAGCACATCCGGGCGCCCGGGCAGCGGGCTGCGGGCTGCATAATTGATGGAGGGTTGGCGCAACGCTGGGCCGGCCTTGGGTGCGCTGGGAGCGTCTCGGGGGTGGAGGCCAGGGCCGCCGGGCCCCTCCCACTCTGCTTTTTCTCGCGCGTCCTGTCCCGGGTACTGGCAGTGGGCGCCCGGTTACCAGCAAGTGTGCATAGGGACAAACGGAGACCGATCGCAGCAGGCTGAGGGTGCAGTAACGACCTCCTGGACCGACCCGCCCGCGCCATGCGCTCGCACACTGGCTTGAGGGCGCTTGTGGCGCCTGGTTGCTCGCTCCTCCTTCTATATCTTCTGGCGGCGACGCGCCCGGATCGGGCTGTGGGCGATCCCGCAGGTGCCTGGGGTTCAGGGGCTGGCCCGGGAAGGGTGCTGGGGGTACACCGGAAGAGGCGCAGTGGCGGCGATCCTCCAGCCGGACGACATCCCTTACGGCTCGCCTAGGGGCCGCGGGGATGCAGGCGCAGGCGGCTACGGAGCGGAGCCGAGGTGGCCTTTCATTGGCTGGGCGCAGGTTACCCTAGGAGGAAACGTGGGAGCCCGGGTGGCTCCGCATCCGCCGGTTCTAGGGGTGATTCCATCCCAGTAAAGCCCAGTTTGATCCAGGGAGCTGGTACTGGGGCAGTGTCGGATTTTTCCTACGAAGTGAGCTAATAGAGTGCGTGGGTTCGTGCAAGGGATACTGGGGGTGGGGTGGGGTGGGGGACTCTGCTAGTGTGGCACGGTTGAGTCCACATTCCCTGAGGCCAGCTCCCTTCACTAGAGGCCACAGGGAGGCTCTCGTATCACCTTTCCTCCTGGCAGGTGTTGACTTTGAGGATGTTTTTTAGAGCAGAGGGTAAAAATCGCGACAGCCGGCCAACTCAAGGAAATCCAGATAAGAAAGTGATACGTGTGTGTCGTCTTTACACCACGATCTTTATAAAAACATTTTTTGAGGGTGTTGGGTTGCATGCGTCTTTAAGGTATGTGGACAGAAGGATTTCCGTGAAAAACATGACCGGGTCAGGCTCTATTTTGCCATCCCAGCTCACCTGTTTATCCTTTCTCTGTTGCAAGCGATCCAATGCTTTTCAGTGCAAGTCCCTGTGGCTACCGAGGGTTCGCTCCCATCTAACTCACCGCTAACTTCTCAAAACAGTTGAAAGACTGGCCCATTGGGAACTAAATCCAGATATATTCCACACAAGGTTTTGAGCTACTATAAATTATTTCCATGAGTTTATAGCATGTAGATTGGTTGAACATAGTATAAACGAAAATAATCAGACACACACAAACACACACACACACACACACACACACACACACACACACACACACACACTGTTAACGTGGATTCTTCTAGTCTCTGGATTTTCTTGTTACACATTTGTTTTCCATCATAAGAATTTAGGACAGGACTCCCTCCCCCTGTGCCCTTCCTAGGCGTACCTCATTCTTCTGTCCTCTTGTGTTTACCACTTGCTTCTGAAAAGTATAGCCTCTTTTTCTAACCTGCTTTTTCCTTTCCCCTTCCCTTTCCTCTCCTTGCTCCTCCCCTTCCCCCTCTCCCTTTCTCCCTCCTTCTGTCTTCCCTCTGCACTTCCCTCCCCTTTTGTCTTCCTCAGTTCTGTGAGCCTGGGCCTACGTGCACAAAAGCAACTCCACCATGGAGCTACAACTTTAGCCTACACCATTGTTTTGAGATTCAGTGTATTTTGGGTTAGTCCTAGAAGTTTTGCCTCTCCACTTGGTGGTGGTAGGAAATTCTTGGAGAGGTTTAAAAAGACTGATATCCAGGTCTTGCCCTAGAAACAAGTGATTCATTTAGCATCGAAGTCAGCCTGGGCCTTAGTACTTTTGAAAATTCTCTGTGTGAGTCAAAGCAGGCTAAAATCACATGAGAGGACCCACAGGATGTATTGTTAGATACTCTGCTGACGTCAGGTTGGAGTTAATGTACACCCGTTGCTTCTAAAGGGAAGAAACGAGGAAACAGACGAAGCTGTAAATAAATGAGTGTCAAAAAACGAGGAAACAGACGAAGCTGTAAATAAATGAGTGTCGGGGAACATGGTGGGACTTCCTCAGGAGATCAGCTCAGGTGAAAGTTACAAAATGTGAAAGGCATCTGAATTCCCAGCACCGATTTGGCAGCTCACAACCATCTGTAACTGCAGTACCAGGGGATCCTTTTTTAATGCCCCCTTCTGGCCGCTTTGAGGAATTGAAATAGATGTAGGCAAAACACTCAAGACATAAAAATAAATAAATAGATGGATAGATGAATGGGTAAATAAATAAAGTGAGGCCGCTACAACTCTTTCTAGATTCAGTATTTAAATGAGATTCAGTATACTCTTTGCTAAAGATATACAGCAAGGTTTACTGGATGTTTTTGTATTTAGACTTTGAACTGCTAAGAAATAGATGTTCTGCTAAAAGATCTGGGGGCCCATATCAATAATTTAAGATACTGTGCTAATGTGCTATAGGAGGCGTGCACCAGGCACTGGACTATGCAATGTGTAGCCTGATGAATTAGATTTTATTTTCCCTGACTTCAAAAGAGGAAGTTGAAAAGGGAATTCAGTTAAGCATTTGCCCCAGTAGTTAGTTTAGTAGTAGAGCAGAAAGTTTAAAGTTAGTCTTTCTCCACAGCCCGTTCCCTCAAACACAGTTCTCTCTGGGATAACTCTAGAATTTAGAACACACCTACTTCTGTGAATCTGTATCTGTGATGCAAACATGCATTTTTTGGAGTCCTGGAATGAGGTCAAGGGTAAGGCCCAGGGGAGTGAGTGACTGGTTTCTTCAATGTTCTTTCTTAATATTTTTGTTGTTTTCTTTATTTTGTGTATATACATACATGTGTGCTCATGCATGGATCCAGCAAGGCACAAGTGATCATCAGAGGACAATTTGAAACTCATTTCTCTTCTACCTTGTGGGTTCTGGGAATTGAACTCAGGTCCTAAAGCTTGCAATTGGGTGCCTTAACCCGCTGAGCCATTTCAGCAGCCCGAGTTTTTCAATTAAATAAGAGATCTAAAAATATCTTTGTAAAAGGAACAGGTAATCAGGAATATTTTGACATCATTTTTAGTATTATCGTAAAAGTGGAGCAAACCGAGATGATTTGTTTTTTGAAACCCTTTATGCTTCATTGATTAATTCTCTTCCCTACTAGATCCTATATTGCCTAGTAGTAAATAGTTGTTGGAATGAGTCCTACATGCCAACAGCTCCTGGCATTCTGTTTGTAGAAAACGCTAGCGGTTTTTGTCTCTAAAAGTATTTAAACTGGTTAAATGAAGAGATTTATTATAAGCCCATCTTTAATTGGGATATTTCTGATGTTTAAAAATCTGGTCATAATTAAAATTACATAAGCTTTTGTTAAGAATAGGTTCAACTTACTTTTTATCCTGGCACTCCATCACCCTACCCTAGCTCCTTCTCTTCGTATTTTCCTGAGTGGCCCTGTAGTAATAGAACAGAAGCAGGAGGGACTCTTACCTGGTGGGTAGAGCTAGAGGTACACATCCTAGTGAGGATGACTCCCCCCAAAAAGGACAAATTGAGATTCGGGGAAGATCAGCTCGCCTGTGGGCTCAGAGCTGAGCAAGGTGACAAGGACTTCTACACAGGAGAATGAAGACAGGTAATATCTAACCCATGCTTCAGGGCAGACCAGTACAGAAGGTCAAGCCTGAGTGAGTGCAGAGTGCTGCTGTGTGGGGACAGATGTGGCAGCTCATAATGGGATGTCATTTATACACACAGGAGTTGGTCACAGCACAGCCCATGTGCTATGTAGCAGGTAGCCTGATGAGTTAGAGTCATTTTCTCTGACTTTAAAAGAGGAAGTTGGCTCTTCAGTTAAAGCAGTTAAAGGAAATCTGTCAAGGAAAGCAAGATGCAGGGTTTCCATTAGGGAAGAGGAAAATAAAGACCAGAGGATGAGCAGGGAAGGAAAAACTTTGACGTTTTCAGTGTGAATTATGACTATAAATCTCTGTCGCTTTATCTGTGTCACATACATACAAATACATGTATAATATATAATATATAGTATAGTATATAGTATATAATATATGGTATGGTATAATATATATATAGTATGATATGCATAGTATACATGTGTGCGTTTCATGTGGTAAGTATGGTGTGTGTGTGTGTGTGTTTGAGTGTACATGCACATACTGGTGGCTCTTTCCACTGGTTTCTAAACAGTAAGTGTACTTAATGCCTAGATGTTGGCTTCAAGCACTATTTTTAATAATGTTGGAGAAATGGCTTTTTTCAGAGCTGGGGTGGAGAAGTGAGTAGACCCGGGACATCCTGTGCCAGAAAGCACAATGAAGTACTTGAAGGATGATGAGTCGTGTCTGAAAGAGTCAGGAACCAACTTTAGGACAGATCTGGGGAAACAGCATCCAAGTAAATCTTAGTAACAGGTGATGGTGGTGTTGAGCCAGGAGGGTCTTGTTGTGTAGCCTGGGCTGGCCCTGCACTTATGATCCTTTCATATTAATCTCCTGAGTTCTATCTTAATGATGACATTGTTAAACAATATTGGAATTCTTGAGTCCAGACGGATAAATATTAATTAAACTAAGGGACCATTTCCTGAAGCTCAAAGCACTTTGTAGTTGCAAAGGAATTTCCTAGAAAAACCTTATAAATTCTGAAGAAGAGTAACCTTACTCTGACCCAGCCCGTCTGTAGAAATGCACACTGGAGAGAGACTTAGCAGGAGGGTGACATGAGCTGGCAGGGCAGAAATGCCTGCTTCCTGAGTTCAGTGAAGCCTGGGATGCCGTGGGATGTTTCCTTTGCAGGAAAGACTCAGTAATGCCATAGAGAGGGCTGATTTATCTTGTCAGCAACGTACCTCTCACATAGATCGGCGGGAAATGTCAGTTCTTGACATTTCCTATAAACCTGAGATTGTTTGAAGAAAAACATTAACTCTGCTTTTTCGGAGAAAGCTTGTTTTACCACAGGGAGTCCATTAAAACAATAGTTGAGCATTGATCACATGTGTGTTTGGTACCTTTTTTTAAAAGTAAAAAAATTTATGTGTATGTGTGCATGCACCTGTGTGTGAATATATAGACCATTAGGTGCTGGTAGAGATGAAGAGTACATGGTATTCCTTGGAACTCAACTTACAGGTGGCTTTAAGCCTTGGTATGGGTGCGAGGACCTGAGCCCAGGCCCTCTGCAGGAGCAGTAAGTGATCTTAGCTGTTGGGTGTCCCTTCAACTCCTGGTACTATTTTATAAAGAATGTATCCTTGTATCCTTAAACAGAAATAGATGTATAATGAGACTGGCTGATCTCTCTCTCTCTCTCTCTCTCTCTCTCTCTCTCTCTCTCTCTGTGTGTGTGTGTGTGTGTGTGTCTGTCTGTCTGTCTGTCTGTCTTAATTCCTTTTGGCTTCTTATATTTCACAATAACAAGGACAAACTTGTGATTCAACAACTCTGCACACATACACTAACATAGAAGGAAAAGAGAAAAGTCCTTTACAACAGTTTATTAAAAGTAAACCCCTTGAGGTGCCATGATCATTCAGGCGTGACAATATTTCTGTGATGTTACAAGAAGGATGGACTTCTTCACAGATGGTACTCTTCATTTTAAGGGATATTTTCCCCCTGTTTTCTAAGTTACTGAGTTACGTTCGCATAACTAATGTATCCATCTCAACCCAAGACAGAGTCTCCTCTGCTTTTGTTTTTTTTTGGGAGTGGGGGAAACATATCTGTGGTTAGCCTCAGACTCACTGGCAGCCAAGGATGAAATTGAATTCCCGGTAGCCAAGTGCCGAGATTACAAGCATACGCCATCACGTTCAGGCACAAACCCTTTTTTAGTCTTTCAGTTACACAAGTCAAGAACCTGAAATGGGATTTTGATGGATCTCAGTGCTCAGAGAGCCTTTGCCATATTATCTAGGGGCAAGGAGCAAGCCATAGCTGCTTTCCTGTACAGGCAGGGAGGCTGCTAGTCACCCGTGAAGACTGACTTAGTATCTGAGTATCTGTGCTTTCAGTTATTTGTGTGTAAACTGTGTAGAGCGGGCCAGGGGGTCACAGGCTTGTGTGCAGGTTAGGAAAAGCAGCACACTGAATTAAGAAGGGGTGGAAGCTCTGTCTCCTCAAAGCCAAGAGTTCTCTGTCTTCCATATTTAAATTTTGGTCTGGATAATGCTTGGCTGTAGGGCCGTTATTGGGGAATGTGTTAGGAGATTATATAAAAGTTCACATTTTGCTTGTCATTAAACTTTCTTTTTTTATCATCTCTTTTTTTTTTGTTTTTAAAGATTTATTTTTTTATATGTAAGTATACTGTAGCTGTCTTCAGACACACCAGAAGAGGGCATCAGATCTCATTACAGATGGTCATGAGCCACCATGTGGCTGCTGGGAATTGAACTCAGGACCTCTGGAAGAGCAGTCAGTGCTCTTAACCACTGAGCCATCTCTCCATCCCTTTTTATCATCTCTTAATGGCCTTCTTGTCTGGTAATTCTCATATTATCTGAAATATACTTGTTACCTGTCCGGAAGCCTATTCATCTTGACTTTTAAATGATACCATCGGAACAGTTCATTACAGCTCTTTCTTGTTTTTATTTTCTCAACAAACTCTGGAATATAATGTCCACAATGCATAATAGGGGATAGGAAGGCTTGATACCTAGAACCCGGAAATGTAATTCCAAACACATTGTTCATGAATAGGGGTTTTACCTGGTAATACTCTGTTCTAAAGATGTAGTAAGTTACAACATGCAGTCCTAAGGTTACATTATAATATTGCTTCCATGAAGAAATATACCGTCATACTTAAGATTTATCACTAGTGTGTTTCTAAGTAGTAGTGCTTTTTGTTTTATAATTGCCTATTAATAGTACTGTATGCTAGGATGTTAAAATGAGGATCTATTAAAAATAATCTAAAGAGTGTATACTTGATAATAGTAATCAAGTATATAGGTGGGACATAATACTAAATCGCCACTTCCAGGGGTTGGGGATTTAGCTCAGTGGTAGAGTGCTTGCCTAGCAAGCGCAAGGCCATGGGTTCAGTCCCCAGCTCTGAAAAAAAAAAAAAGAAAAGAAAAAAAAATCACCACTTCCTTTTTGTGGTACTGTGGCTTGAATACAGAAATGCTAGACAAATGCTCTGCCACTGAGCTATTTCATTTTATACAAAAAGTATTAAATCTAAAACGTGAAAATGTAATGAAGAGGACCCAGAGAGCTAGCTCTGCAGTTAAGAGAAATGCACGGTTCTTGCAGAGGAATCAGCTTTCTTCCCATCATCCATCTGGCTGCTCATGACCACCTATAATCTCAGTGGGAGCTCATGCTATACCGGTCTCCAGAGACTCCTGAGTGCATGTGATACACACATATTCAAAAAGGCACACATACATAGAAATACATTTAAAAAAAATCTAAAGCCCTGGGTCCTGCTAAGACTGAACCCCCAGTGAACTAGACTATGGGGGGGAGGGCGGCAATGGGGGGAGGGTTGGGAGGGGAACACCCATAAGGAAGGGGAGGGGGAGGGGGATGTTTGCCCGGAAACCGGGAAAGGGAATAACACTCGAAATGTATATAAGAAATACTCAAGTTAATAAAAAAAAAAATCAAAAAAAAAAATCTAGAGAAGACACAATGAAGAGATATTGGGAAAATATTCTCCTTTTTTCTAAGTATGGGGGCTAAACAGCCTATTTTACACATGCTCAGAAGTGTCCTACTACTGACATATATCCTATTCTTCACTGCCTCCAACCAAGTATTTGCCCAGGCAGGACTTGAATTTGCAATTCTCCTGCCTCAGCTTCATCAATAACTGCACTGATCACAGTCCTGAATCACCAGGCCTGTAATCATCATATTTAGAGAAAATTGTTATTTTTGTAGGGGATGAAACTTATTTTTAAAGATTTTAAAGATTTATTTATTCATCATATATGACACACCCGAAGAGGGCATCAGATTTCATTACAGATGGTTGTAAGCCACCGTGTGGTTGCCGGGATTTGAACTCAGGACCTCTGGAAGAGCAGTCAGTGCTCTTAACCACTGAGCCGTCTCTCCAGCCCATAAGATGAACTTGAATGAATTTATTTCCTCCTTAAATAAAAACAAATCTTAAGACATTTCACTGTTTTCTAGCATTTCTTCTGCCTACCACCCTTCATAGTTTGCTTCTTTTAAACAAAACACAAAGTCCAGTGGATGAAAACTCAATATTTTTAGAAGGACTACAGCCCTTAGTTCATTTGATAGTGTTACCAGCATAATAGAAGGTTGTAAGCCCTTCTATCCTAGCAAGATCTATTTTAATAGGTAATATGTGAAAAACACCCACATGGGAAACATTTTTCACTTCATGTAACCATAGGTAAAAAACAGGCCATCACTAGTTCTCTGAGGCAGTATCTTCATGCACCATCTCTCCTGCTGAGGGAAGAAGAAAAAACCCTCTAATCTCTGGAACAGCCAGTAGTTGTTATTCTTTTATGTTGGTGTCTTGCCACTGCCTGTAAGAGAAAGCCAGGTGGAAAATGTCCAGAAATGATTAAGAAGAGGGTGATTGTAATACGTGGAAGAATGCGTGTTTTAAACTTGGTACCATCTCCAAATATTTATGTGACTTCTTCCAATCCCCTCCCCCCTCCCCCCAAGAATTGATATTTACGGTAAAGACATTGCCATCAAAGCACTGAGCTGTATCGACCCCATTCTGATAGTTCAGGTCACAAGCCACTGGCCCAGCTTGGCTTGGGACATGCACGTCTTACCTCTCCATTTTATTTTTCTTTTTCGTGACTCAGCCTGATCCTCTCAGGGACACATCCAGACCACATCTATTGGAGTCCCCCTCTGCCAATTTCTGCTGCACACACATGCTTGCTAAATCACCCCCTGGCTGCCAGCTATCCTCATAGAAGCAGAGAGGTCTCCAGGCTCACTTCTCTGATTACAGAAAACGCTCAAACAGAACTCACTTTTACTCTTCAGGCGTCTCCTCCTCTGCTTTTATACAGCAGCGTCTGTTCATCCTGCTTCTTAAAGGAATTCTTTTGCATGCTCAGCCATAGGTAGCACCTGATAAAGATCCATGCTTGAGCTGGCAAAGGCGGTGCACTCTTTTGTAAGCCCAGCACTCAGGAGGTAGATGCAGGCTGAGTTCTTGAGTTTAAGGCCAGCCTGGTCTACAGATCAAGTTCTAGGACAGCCAAAGCTACACAGAGAAACCCTTTCTTGAAAAATCAAAAGATTGATGGTTTAATGAAGATGTGGCATTAGCACTCAGGTATTATCAGGGTTTTTTTGTTTGTTTGTTTGTTTGTTTGTTTGTTTTTAAATATATGAACTGGTAGTTAGAAGTGGCTGAAACAGCTAGTATGTTCTGGAACTCTCCAGATTCTCTTGTGTCAGGTGGCCTGCTCTTTTTCAATCTCTTATTTTTTTTTTCAGCTTTCGTGAGCTAAGGTTTTTATCCAGCTTCAGCATTAGATTCCCCTTTGCCTCCCTTTTTCTAATGTAGATCCCGGATAGGTTCTTTCATAGTTGGACCCTGGAAATAAAAAGGGAAATCACGCCAGCCCCGATCTCCTGACTCTGATCTCATTCCCTTTCCAGAGTTGGTTTTACAGTCGGTAGAGCCCGTGGTAACGTGTGAAAGACACAGGCTTGGGACCATTAATACCAGGCATAAGCGCCTCTCTGATGTTTTAGTGACTCTCAATCAACTGTGACCCAAACAGCTGCTTGTCCAATTGTTAGCTCTTAGGGATCCACTTACCCCACCTCCTACTCCTTGTCAGCACACACTGTATACCAGGTGCTTTTATCCTTACTTGGTTAAGTGGGGTCAGATTAAGAATGTCACAAAGTCCCTCCCCCCCTTTTCAGTTGTTGTCACTCTTTTCTGACGGGCCGTGTGAATCATAATAATGATCATCAGACTGAGTGAGGTTGCCCCTCCGAAAAGGGCTCCCTGTTTCAGTGATAGGCTACGTGACGAGAAATCAGACAGTGGCCAGCAAGCTAGGAAAGGAGGACTTCCGAATAAGGGGATACATGCTTGGCAACATTCACAGTCACATGGCTGTCACATGATTTGCTTTCCTACTCATTTTTTCCTTCCTAAGGAGCACTGAGTGGTGAGTTGCTTGAACTTACCCCTCATGTGCTGTACCCAAGAATGGGAATGAATAATTTTTATTGGGAAAAGAATGTTGACTAGACCCCTTTATCATATGTGTGTTATGTATGCTATATATGTATATATATGCATATATATGCTATATATCTATGCTAAAAGATAGATATACACACATACACAAGCACACACATAACACGCTAATACAACACACAACACCCATTCAAACTCTGGCCATTAGGCTACGTAGCACGCACCTGTATCCACTATGCCAGCTACCTGGCCAGCCCTAAGCCATTTTTCAAGTAGTCACCTAGTCTTGGTGAGGGTATCTAAAATGTAACCACACACAATTTGTCTTACAGACTCAGCGTTTACAAGTCTACCTGTTCGAGAGGAAATGATGGCTAAGTACGCAAATCTGTCCTTGGAGACCTATAATATCTCACTGACAGGTAAGTGGGTCATGTCTCTAAATGCCAAAATAAGTTTTAAAAGGTGTGAAAATAAGTCATGGCTTTGGTCTTTTCCCAGCTTGGGTTTTCAATAGGCGAAATGATTGTAGAATTTTTAAATTAATAAAAGCAGACTGTTCTGGTAAAAAACAAAACAAAACAAAAAAACATTACAACAGCACAGTTAGAGTCTAAGCTCTTTCAACCTGTTTATTACATTAGGAACTAGTATTTTACTCTTTTTAAAATGTCATATGCAGTTTTTGACTATTTCCCCAGTCTTTTGAACTGTTTCTCTACTCTTTGTTTCATGTGGCTAGACAAACAGTGTACGGGGCAGATTTTCCAAGCCAATGACAGTGTGTGAAGAGGTTTTTGTTTTGTTCTTTGTTTGTTTGTGTGTTTGGATAGACATTGTTGAAAACTTTGTGCAGCTCTTTGTTATCCCGAGATGTTCATATTACAGCATTTGGGATTTATTCTTGTAAAAATCAAATCTGTATTCTTGTGTTGTTATTTGCTCTGTGTGTGCACACATGCACACATATTCTAGCTGTTGATTGCCTCTGTGAGATGAACCTCTTGTTTGAGAAGGATCCAGGGGAGAATTCTTTGGCCAGTCTCACAGAGTGGATTTCAGGACATAAGTCTCACTCAGCAGAGTCTGGTGCCTGGAAATTAAGGATTAATGCTCAAGGGTACAACAAGAAATACCTTATTAACTAAAACCATGCTGGGTATTTACATAACCTACAGGAGGCTTAACTCTTAGCTACTCTTTATTCTCATGGCTCAACTGAAACCAGATTCCTGCTCTCACTGAAAGAACCGTTGTTCATGGCTGCCCGTTATTTACTGCCTCGATTTGTGCATATCATTCTGTGTACTTAGCTGTTTGTCCATCTTCCCTCTTAAAGATCCTGCTAGACTGCCTGTCTTCCCCATAAAAGAAAGCCTTGTTTGCACGGAGACACTTGAAGAGTTGGGGTTGGGAGCTTTTCTTCAGTTGCTGCAGTCCTTATGAAGTAAAGCTTTTATAAAGGTCTAAATCGATGTTTACTTAAGAGAAACAGAGATCTGACACTAATTTTGGCAAGCTCAGTCTCTGAGCTGTGGGTGCATCTCCTGCGGCCTTACTGCTCTCATGCTGGGAGCTACATGTATTGGTACATAGAATTTAAATTTGAACCACAGGCATCTCACTTCCAGCACGCTTTTTAAAGAACTATCTCATGAAAATGATCTTCAATCTCACTTGCCACATCTCCGTAGCGATGGCATTAGAGGTTATGGGCCTAATGGCTGGAGTTTGCGTTTTTCCATGAAGGATACATTTTGCCAATAATTATTTCAACATCACCCTTGTCAATAATACTCACGGCATCTCCCTCTCGTAGCTTCTTTTGCTTTCTTTTTTCCCCTCTGGCCACTTTAGAAATTGATATTTCTATTGGCTTAATGTTTTTTTTTTTTTTTTTTTTTTTTTTTTTTTTTTTTTTTGTAGAGAGAGTCAAGCATAATACATTAGCTACAAATCCTGGGTCACAATGCCAACTTTGGCTGCACTCTATAAATGTACTTAATGAGAAAGGGAAACGTGGCCTTGTGCCTGGGAGAATGGACAGACGTGGCATTTGGTTTAAAGATAGAACAAGAACAACAGGATTACTTTTTTAAAAACATAATTTTTTTTTCATTTGCTTGAGAAAGTCGTGGTGTTGACTGTGTGCCTTACATCTTTTCTTTTTTTTTTTCTTAATAGGATTTAGCCTCCATTCTTTGAGGTGAACACTGTTATTATTTCAGTTTGTAGTTGAAAACAGAGACACATACAGATAATGAGGGAACTGACCAATCCCAAGTGGGAACTGGCTTTTTGAACCCAGGCATTCTGGCGCCAGGGTCTGTGCTAGGCCAAAAAAACTTCTTAAGGCCAAATTATTCATTTCTTTTAGCAGTGTCACTAGAACAACTCTGCTTGTTACTAAGGTGAATGATAGAGTGGCTTTGAAGTGACATTCAAAATCTATGGAAATAAGGTCAGATTAAATGCTTTAACCCTAACTAGGTTAAGTTTAGAGACTGTATTTCCTGAATAGTGAGTTCGTGGCTGTGTCATTGATGGTCCTAAAGAGAGAAAAACATCTTTCCCTCTCTCTGCTATCATGGGGTTTTTTAAACGGATCTTTTGATACTGGACTATTTGGTAGTCCTTGCTTCTATTACTGTAATTAGAATGTTTCTATATTGTTACGTCCAGTGTTTTCTCTTCTGCAAATTGTACTGTTGTTAGTGTGTCAATGTTGTGGTTTAAACAACGAGATCAGCGGGCCACTTTCTTCATCAGCCTGGTGACGCACAGATGAGGGTTTGCATTGCTGGCCCAACCCATACTGTGTTTACCAGCCGAGGTGTGAGCAGCTGACCTGGCAAGGTCCCCAGAAGGGAAGGAGGAAACAGAAGCTGGAGGAGCACTATGCTAATTTAGCTGCCCTAAGGTTTGGTAATGTCACTGGAGATGATGAAATGCAACCTTGTTGCCTAGCCACAGGCAGGCCAGACCTCTCAGGTTGTAGGGTCAGGAGGTTGAGCAAATGGACTGGTGTGTGTGTGTGTGTGTGTGTATTCCTGTGAAACTGTTCTCCTAGCCTTCTTGCCAGTCTCCTGGATTGCTTGCCACAGGGAAGAAAGATCCTAGAATGCTTTAGTGGCCTGAAGCAGTTAGTGATATTTTTAGGATCTAGTTGTCAAGCATTATATAAAAACTGGTCATGTACAAAGAAGAAAACTGTCAGTGAGCATCGACATTCACAAGGAGTGAAAGAGGAAACAGGACACAGTCCACTAGAGCACCAGACAAGACAGAAGCAGCAGGCAGCCCTTGCCTTCCAACCAGGGTCTCAGTAGCAGAAATATTAGCATTGTTGACTAGAGAGCTCTGTGAAAGTCTGTGTATGGCACTGTCGGCTGTGTAATGGCATCTTAGACCTTTATGCTGAAGATGCGAGGTCATGTGTTCTTGGGGGATAAATTTGTCTTCTTTGTGTTGCATAGAACAGAGGAGCTCTGTGTCTTAGTGTCTTGTCACTAAGGTAGAGTACCTGAAGCCATCTACTCTTGAAGAGGAGGTTGATTTACTCAAAGTTTTTAGAAGTTCAAAGCCCAAATAATTTCCGGTCTCTAGTCAGTGTCTGTGAGAGATGGAGAAGCCATGTGGGAGGAAGCATCATTCTGTCTTGAATCTGGAGGTAGGGAGAGCTGTGTTCGAGCAGGCTGACGGCTTGACTTCTTTTGTCAAGAGCTACTTAATCCCATTGTGGGGCTTCTAGTGATCTGAGGACCACAGATTAAGTCCCATGTCTTTTTTGGTGTTTGTTTATTTTGATGGGTTTTTTTTGAGTCAGGGTTTCTCTGTATAGCCCTGGCTACCTCTAGAACTTGCTCTGTAAGCCAGGATAAGCCTCGAATTCAGATCTGCCTGCCTTTGCCTTCCCAGTAGGGGATGTGTCCTTGTGTTCAGGGCATGATGTTTTAGGTTTTAGAGTCCTACGGGACACAGCTGTGACCACACGCAAGGCAGGAGTAGTAACTAGGAGTCCCAGAAAGCTGATCCTTCCTGGGTGGACACACAGTGGAAGGTTTGACCTAAGGGAAAGAACATCAAGCTGACAAACCAACGGGAGGAGAAGTTGACTTCTTCACGTTAGCTCCATACAGTGTTAAAATCTCAGGGCTCCTATCTCTGTCAATTAAAAAGAATAAAATATAAAGAGGTCCTCCAAAGCTCCCCACAAAGTCCCTAGATTATTTATAGACCTTGGAGAGTCTTGGGGCACTACCAAGCTGTGAAGTAACACAGAAAGCAACCCTTGCAGTGCCTCTCCCACAGAAAAGCAATGAAGAACACAGCGGGAAGGCTGAACCCCCTCCCCTGGCTGTGCAGAGACTGCCGAAGATATTACCATAATATATCAATGAGCTTCAAAGCACCTCTGATACACCCCTCTTAGGAGCAGTAGGCCAAGCCATCAGGGACTCGCGCTACACAAACATTTTGTAGACGTGAGAGAGGGGCTGAGAGGAACATGCTTTCTGTCTTTCAGCATCAGTTCTCGGTGCTCTCAGCTTAATACATACATGCTGCTAGCTTGTGTCTTCACTTGTATGAGCAGCAGAAATGGGCCAGTCATCTAGGGTATTTTCTCTTAATGAGCTTGCCTGCACACCCTTTTCGGTTATAAATTATGAACAATAAACAATAAACACCCTGAATATAACTCCATGGGCGTAGCTCTGGGCGCTTTCCCTGAAGAATACCATGAAGCACAATTACTCAGAAATTATGGGCACTTTTGGTAGATACCGTGAAGTTTTCCTGCAGGAGTACTCACATAGCTTGTCCATTCCCACACCTACGTTTGAGCTAGTTTCTCTCTGTCTTCTCTAATCTGAGATATGATCAGACTCTTTGAACTTTGTTTTTTGTGAGTGTTAGGGCTGAAGTGCCGTTTTAATTAGCATTTTGAATTTAAACATACTTTTCTTCATGTCCAAGTATATTTGTTTATTAATATCTTTTACTGATTTCGCTATTTTTTTAAAAATCGGTGCCAATGAGATATGACCAAAAATATATATATTTTATGGTTTGCCTGCATGTCTAATGTCTGTGGAGGCCAGAAGAGGGCACTGCATTCCCTGGAACCAGGTTTGCAGACAGTTCGGGTACCATATGGGAATTGAACCTGGTCCACTGGAAGAGCCTTGGGATTTATAAGCATGTATTTTAGGTGGATGGTAGGAATTTGAGGTCAGGTCTACATACTTGTACAGCAGATATTTTTCAGACTTAGGCTCTATCCCTACCTAGTAATTTCTGTCGTCAGATTTTGTTGTGTGAGTCACCCATTACCTTTATACTTTTTACCCTTCACTTAAAAATATTTGTTTGTTTGTGGAGTCACTTTACATCCTGATCCCAGCTGCCCTCCCTCCTGCCTTCCCAGTCCCAACTTCATATGCCCCGATCCCCCTTTCTTTCCCAGAGAAGAGGAAGTCCCCCATGGGTACCAGCCTAGCCTAGCACATAAAGTCACAGCACAACCAGGCACATACTCTCCCACTTAGGCCAGACAAGATAGCCCATCTAGGGGAAAGATGGCAGGCAACAGGGTCAGAGTCAGCCACCACTCCAACTGTTAGGGGACACACATGAAGACAAATCGACATTGTGCTATATATGTGTAGAGGGCCTAGGTCCAGCCCATGCATGCTCTTTGGTTGGTGGTTCAGTCTCTGTGAGTCTCCCAGGGCCGGGGTTAGTTGACGACTTTGTAAATCTTGTGTCTTTGACCCCTCTGGCTCCCTCAATTCTTCCGCCTACTTTTCCACAAGAATCCCTGAGTTCTGCCTAACACTTAGCTGTAAGTCTCTGCATCTGTCTCCATCAGCTGCTGGGTGAAACCTCTAAGAAGACAGTGACGCTAGGCTCCTGTCTGCAAGCACAGCAGAGTGTCTGTAAAAGTACACTTAAATTAAAAAATATTTTACATTTATTAATATGTGTGTGCATGCATAAATGTGCACAGAGAGTACCACAGAGTCCATGCAGAGGTCAGAGGACAACTGGGAGTTTCTGGGTACTGTAAAAAAGCAGGCTGAGGCAGCCCAGGGGAGCAAGCCAGTAAGCAGCACTCCTCCATGGTCTCTGCTTCAGTTCCTGCCTCCAGTGCCTGCTCTGACTTACCTTCAGGACAGACTGAGCAGGACTCTCCCCTTCTCACGTTGTACTTGGTCTTGGTGTTTATCGCAGCACTAGAAGGCAATCTAAGACAGTGTGCACACTTGAAATGTCCCTTCACGGTAGAGAAGGTTGAAGTTGATCTGAATTTGGAGATAAGTTCGTGGTATGGAGGTTCTTGCTTTGTAAATGAAGAGAAGGAGAGTTATAAAATCATACTTTTAGTTACAAGAGAAATAATGGGACTGGCCCAAGTGCCCTGAGTGTAGGGACTGGGTGTGCTGTTCTGAGCCTTGGATGGTCACCTGTTGTTAGGTTACAGACTTTGTCCCTGCCATACTTTCTCTCCCAGAAAGCTTGCCACAGCTCCTCTCCTCTCTGCAGTCTTTCTCCCTGGACAAAGAATAATCACTGTGATACAGCTTCTCCCTCCTCTTTGCAAGCAAGCTCAAGACAACCTTGATTTCCGATTTCTCTTGCGAGTGCCTTGTGACTTCCGGCATACCTCACCACCTAGCATGGCCTAGCCTATGTGTGCTATTTTGGTAAAGCTGACTTTGCCTTCACTGTGTAGACGCTATCCTTACTGACCTGTGTTTTCCTTTTTTTTTAAAGATGCCCATGTGAAAAACAAACCAATGGATTTGATCACAAGGTTTATGGGTCATAAGGGTTTCCAGAGGGAAGGTTTTGCTGTAGTGAGATTCATCTGGAATAAACCTTGAAGGCCCCTAAGCTATAGGCATGTTTTCTAGCTAAGAAGGGTAGAAGCTTTGAAAGAAGGAGCTTTTAGCTGGGGAGGTTATGTAACCAGGGACATGTCCTTGAAAGAGACACTAGACCCTTGCCTCTCTGTCTCTGTGTCTCTGTGGCCTCAACTCTTGGACTGTAACCTGAATGTGTGAATCAGAGTGAACTTTTTTTCCTGAAGTTCATGATCTCAGGTAATTTATGTCACAGCAGTAGAAGATTGAATAACATGTGGATTTTTTTTTATATTACTGAGTCCAATAAATAATTGAACTCCATGAAATAATAGTCATCAGTCTTCGTATCAATGCATGGCTTAATTTCGGAAAGATTAAATTATGACTCAGTGCAATGTGTGGTTTTTTTTTTGTTTTGTGTTTTTGTTTTTTGCTTTTGTTTTATTTATTTATTTTTTTCAAGACAGAGTTTCTCTATGTAGCCTTGGCTGTCCTGGAACTCACTGTGTAGACCAGGCTGGCCTTGAACATGCAGAGATCTGTCTTCCTCTGTCTCCTGATGTGCCCCATCATGAGCCAGGAGCATGCTAAGAGTAGGACGGATAGCTTTCCTTTACTGAGTGAGGTATCGGCTATATGCTAGTGTGATCTTTGGACTTTCTGTAAGATTTCCGGGTATTTTATTCAAAATAGAGGAGGTAACACAGACCTCACTGATTTATGGAGTGAAAATGTCTTAGTATTGAGGCTCTGTATTTTCTATTTATGCCTAAGTCTGGCTTGGCAAATCACTGTGTTTTGGGGATAGGTACAGGAGCATGGGTGAGATTTACTTATGTGTGACTGTCTCAAAGGCAGCTGTATGACTCATAAAGCCCAGCTTAGTGCAGGCGACCACTCCTGGAGCTGTCTCCCATACTTACAAAAAAATGTCCATGAAGGTAGTCACACATACCCAGTAGGACTTATCACATTTATAACTTCAGGGACAGGATTATGAATCTTCTCAAGTTCTGAGTTTCTAGAACTTTCTACCTTTTGGTGGCTTCTGAAGTTTTATGAGCTGCCTTACTTCCTCCAGAAGAGAATGCTTCAATTCATTGGACTTTTCAAAGCACATTTGAAAACAGTATCTAGAAATTTCCAGTTACATTGTTGAAGATAACACAGGTCAGAGTAGGTGTACCTCCCATTCCTCTTAAGATGGCAAGTTGCCAAAAGATTCTACCAAGAACTTATGTATTTAGACAGCTATAAATTATTACATTGGGATGTAGTCCAGGCTGGTTTTAAAATTGGGATCCTCCTGTCTCAGCCTCCAAAGTTCTGGAATCACAGAATTTTTAATGTGTTTCAGAAGCCAAGTACATTTCTACACACTTAGAGCCATAGATGTCATGGGTGTTGAGTAACAAGACAACAGAGATGTTTTGTCCTTGTGCAATATGAGGGAAGTTTGAAATGTTGTTTCTTGAGCTTGCAGTCCGTTTCTTGGTTAACCACAAAAGATTTTCAGGGGAGGGATAGAGTTTTCTACGTAGTTTTAATGCTGTGATTCCTTGACAAGAAGTAAAGAGTGCTGCAAAAATGTTATGGAAAACATGATATAACATGAAATAATTGGTGGCCTGTGAAAGACTGTGGCGGAGAAAGGCTATGCTATGGTTTGCACCATGGGAGAGCATTTAGTTGAGCATATGAATGCTTTAAATAAATGTGTTCATCTGACAGTTAGCTATTGTTTTTTGCTCCCTTTAGTAAGCAGCTATACTTTTAGGTTTCCTCTGACTTCTGTTATTTCACATCAAGTCCTGACTTTGAACAGTTGGGAGGTGAAGATGTCGATGCTTTTTTTTTTTTTTTTTTTTTTTTAATTAACTTGAGTATTTCTTATATACATTTCGAGTGTTATTCCCTTTCCCGGTTTCCGGGCAAACATCCCCCTCCCCCATCCCCTCCTTTATGGGTGTTCCCCTCCCCATCCTCCCCCCATTGCCGCCCTCCCCCCAACAATCATGTTCACTGGGCGTTCAGTATTGGCAGGACCCAGGCAAGAACTTTAGATCTTTCAGAGTTTGTATGTGTTGTTGGCGAGGGGACACTTCCATTTGAAGCTCAGGGCTGTGCCTGTATCTCAGTCACCTTGGTTGAGAGTCTCCCCTGTACCTTATCTGTGAAGTAGGGTGACTGCCTCCCTCATAAACACTGCTGTGAAGGTGAAATGCTGCAGACCGTGCAGTCAACATCCAAGTCCTAACGCTGCCCGTGGGCTTTTATCACCTTCCACACTCAGCAAGAACATGCTTATCGAGCACTGCTCTGCAGGGCATTAGTGCTTCCTATACAGACTTCCTGTGTATCAGCCCATTTTGATGTATAACGGTATGAGGCAAGGAGACTGGGGTGCTCAGGATATAGTTGATGGTGGAAGCTTTGCCTAGCAGCCTAACATACACCAGGACCTGGATTGGATCTCTGCCACAACATGCGCACACCCACCCACGCACTCATGCGCTAACCCAAACAAAAATCAAAACAACAACGACGACTGTCCATTACAGAGATCCTTTGCTTCAGAAATAAAAGCTGTTAAATTAATTGTTTTTGTTGTTGTTTTTGGTATTGTTTTTGTTTTTGTTCATCTGCTGTAACAAAGTCTCCAACAAAAGCAACTTGAGGAAGACCTTATTTTGGCTCACAATTTGAGGTTACACTAATGGTGGAGAGGGTGAGGCACTGGGATGCTGATGCAGCTGATCATGTTGTGCCTGTAGTCAGAAGTAGACACCACAACTGGGCACAGTTTGCTTTCTCCTTATTCAGCCTTGCCCCTGAGCCCAGAGAATCATGCACATTCGGGGTGGCTCTTGTCACATCAGTGAAACATGTCAGAAGCTCCCCTACAAACTCGTGTGGAGGTCCGTCTCCCAGCGATCACTGATTCCATCAGGTTCATGATCCTGATTGAGCATTCAGACAGCAGGGCAGCTGGACAACCTGAGGTCTGCTGTTAAAGACACAGCCTCGCTATAATTACAGTGGTTTCTTTTAAGTGGAAGAAGAGTAACTTTCAAGAGAAGTGAGGAAATCATGTCCTTCCAGTCCAGGTGAAAGATAACTAAAGGCTGTGAGGAAGAAGGTTGGAGAAAATGGGGCGAATTTGGTAGCCATTTCAGAGGGAGAATTAATGGACTGCTACTGATTTGAGTTAGTTAATGCCCAAGGAAAGGCAGAAGCCATTGGACCAGCCTAGGACAGACTGTGTCTGAAGTTCCTTCGGATATCCAGGTTTAGATGCTCAGAGAACATGTGGGTCAGTGGCCAAGAATGAGGTTTTGAGTAGTACTCTTGCTTTTCAAACAGTGTTTTAAGGGCATTAGAGGCTAATCATTGGATTCAGCGCAGGAGGGTCAAACTGAGAGGTAAAGGGAAGACACCAGAAAGCAAATCCCCCAAAGCAGGAATACGGAAGGGGCAGTAGAAGGATTGGTGTGCCTGGCATGGTGGGGTTTACTGAGAATGAAAGAGAGAAGCAAAGGGGATTTCAAAGAATGAAAGACCTTGGCAATATCTGATGTCTTGTAGCCAACAGATAGATTAAATGTGAGCTTTGGGGGACTGAGAGATGGCTCAGCACTTAAGAGCAGTTGCTGGTCTTTGTGAGGCTTCTGATTGGTTCGGTCCCCAGCACCCAGATGGCAGCTTACAGCCTTCTGTAACTCCAGTTCCAGGAAACCCAACACACTCTTCTGGCTTCAGAGGGTACCAGGCACACGCACGCTACACATATAGACATGCGGGCGAAACAATGGCACATAAATACTAAAAATAAAAAAGATGACCTTTGAAAATAGCATCGTGAATTTATTCAATTTGGCTATCAAACCTCTTTAAAAATTAATTAATTCCAGAGTATATGTATGTGCACGTGTGGAGGTCAGAGGACAGTTTTCGGAGTCTCCATCTCCTTCTCTTCACATCTCTTCATGTGCGTTCTGGAGGTAGAACTTGGATGTCACAGTTGGTGCTAAGCCCCTTGATTTGCTGAGCTATCTTGCTGACACTAGGTTACTTTCTAATGTATGAAAGGACATTTTGTGTGGTATGTTGGCTATTGAAATTGGGAATATGGGGGGAAAAGACAACCAGAATAGCTTAAGTTTTGAAAAAGTTGACTAAGGTAAATTTTTACCAAGAGAACTCAATTTTAAGACTACCCAGGGCTAAATGCGAGAAAAGTGTGTAGAAAAAAATAATCTCAAGACTAAATATAGTTGACCTTGAAATAGCCTCTCACTGCCATTACTGTGGTTCTGGTATGTAGGTGGCTTCTCAGCAGATATGCAGATGTAAGAAGTCCTTCAGTTTTACTCAGTTTCCTCTCATATAATTTGACTTCTGTTAAGGTATCTCAGTGCCAGGGAGGGATGTAAGTTCAGTTGCGCAAATTCACAGTTAAATAGCAGTTACTTCTTGTGTCTTCTCACAGAGCAGTTCACTAGCTAGCTACATTTCTTCCTTTGCAAGCTCTGGGCCTGTACTGCTTAAGAAAGCCCTTTGTAAAGTTCAGATGTATCATGTCACAATGTCATAATGTATGTGCTCACCTAAATTCTGTCCATTTTTCTTATATTTTGCCTCTGCAGTCCTTAAGAATGAACTAGAAGTCTTGGGAAATGAGTTTATAGATTAGAGTACCGTCTCCTAAATGTAGCACCTCCCGTACCTCTTCAGAGTAACAACCGTTGTTCTGATATTTGTATAGAAGCGACCTACTTTTTCTATATTGTTTTAGTTCCCAAGTACAGTAAATTATTATATCCCAAATATGATATCTTGCTTTTTTTTTTTTTGGTTGCTTTTGCTTGTTTGTTTTTGAGACCTAGTTTCTCTGTGTAGCATTGGCTAGCTGTTCTGGAACTCACACAATATTTAGCTTTTTACTTTTTTTTAAAGACATTTATTCATGTTTTAAAGTATTTTTCATATCAACATTTCTGAAACATACTGCTTCTCCCATTTTTAACTTATCTGAAGGAATGTAGCAGATTCTTTATCTTGTCGAATTTCTCAGCAGTCTTGAGTTTGTTGATTGCTTTCTTGGGATGCAGTTTTAACAAGCTCTTTCTGTCTGTATTTTCAGCAACAGGAAATCAGACATAATCTATTTCAGGACCTTTCCACTCCCCCTCCAGCTTCCTCTTAGGTGTTGAATTGGGTGATGGACAGGTGGGTGCCCTTGTTCCATGAGTAGTCCTGATCTGTGTCTGACAGGGCAGTAGTGGTTGATGCAGAATGCCTGGACTGGTCTTTAGTAGGTGTTTAATTTCCTTCTTATTGATTTGCTAAGGATCAATAAGGAGAAAGTACCCTTCCCACCTTTGATTTGGCTAGTCAGTGGCATAGTTGGAAATAAGACACACTTTTATTTGTTTATTTGATATTTTCACTAGAGCATCCTGCTGGCAGATAGATGTCTGAGTTCCACATGCTGCCTGGCTACACTACTGGGGCACTTTCCTACCAATAAATCCAACTTGTCTTCATCAGAGGTCTTGACTTATCAGTTAGACTCCGGATGAACTGGACTAGTCAAGAGTCTGATTTATCTCTTCTTTGTAGCCAGATTTATGGGTAGGGAGATCTTTGCTTTCTGAGGCCCCTGGAATTAAACCAACAAAGGACAGATGGATAAAGAAAGGTTGGTTTAATTATTATTATAGTAGCCATTGGAAAAAAGTGACAGAGGAACAGTTAGGAATTATATATAATCTTTTGTAAAAGTAGAAACATAAGTTGAAATAATAATACAACCTCAAGACGATCCAGTGAAATATTTTTGTGTGTATATATTGTCAATTAAAAAAAACACACACACACACAACTCTGCTTTAAAGGGAATACTTTGCTTTTGAGGCACTTATGAGGGACCGTGGTGGCTCAGAACACAGATTCGAGTTACCCTAAATGAAGTGTTCCTTAGTGGAAGAAGTTATGTAAATTTCTATAATCACAAAAGAAAGCCATGTACATCAGCATAGTCATTACCTGGGAACTACTATCAGAGCAAGGTGGGCAAATATTATTGTATTCTTAGCCACCAAGGTGGTAGAGGTTGGCAATGGGTCAAGTCGCTGTACATGGCAGATTTTTATTTAGAAGTGACAGAGATGTTAGGCCAAATGCAATGGTGGACAGTAAATGGTTACTGGAGAACTAAAGATAGTCCTGAATAGCTTTGACTTTGAATAACTCTGTCTGTGCAGATGGATACATGAGGTTCTAATCATCCAAAGTCAACTGCTCTAGATGTTCAATACAATATGGCCCTTTAAGAGACCTTTTTACAGTACAGGGAAGTCAAGTCATCTACAAATCCATCACTTCCAAAGTGTCATGTTTTGGTGTCATCAAACTCCACTAGCTGTTTTGAGGTGCACAGTTCATTGTATCTTGTGCTTATTATCCTGGTCTTTGGAGCATTAAAATATCTAACCACACCCCATACCCATTAATTGTCCTTTGCCCTCTCCTCCTAGCCTGATAACACTACTGAATTTTTGTCAACTTGACATAAACTAGAGTCACCAGGGAGGAGGAAAACTCAGTGGAGAAATGATCTCCTTTGGATTGGCCTGGGGATGTATCTGTGGGGCATTTTCTTCATTGATCATTGATAATGGGTGATGTAAATGGGAAAAAACAGCTGAGCAAGCCAGAGAATGTGAGCCGGTAAGCAGCATTCTCCATGGTTTTGCCTCAGTTACTGTCTGGGTCTTTCCTTGGCTTCCTTTGATGTTGAATGTAGTACAAGCCAAATGAAGCCTCCTCTTCTGAGTTGCTTTTGGTCAGGAAGCTTTATCAAAGCAAACTAGAATACTATTATACTCTGTTCTGGTATGAATCAGCTTTCCTCTTTCATCTCACACAAATAAGCTGTTTGGGTTTAAATTCTTGTGCTTGACATTTTGCTTAACACAGTTTTCTCTACATTTATATGTTTAGCATTTTAATTGCAGGAGAGGGAGAGAAAGGCCATTTATGGGAAGGGGGAAATGACCTTTTGTACAGCTAAATCAAAACTTAAATACTTTTCAATCAAAATGTTTTGTATTTTGTTACTATTCTGGACTACTTCCAGAGTATATATTTCTATTTATATATCCATATTCTTATTAGTATATTAGAGTTTTGTTTCTCTGATAAATATCTTGGGGCAACAATGTAAAGGAGGCAGGAGTTACTTTGCCTTAGGCCTGGGAGGTTTCAGTGCATGGTTCTCCGGCTCCATTGTTGATGGATCAGCCGGGCAGAACATCATAGTAGAATATTTTGGCCACCTCTTTGTAGTCAGGAAACAGGGACGTTTGGAATGGGATCAAGGATAAAGTTTATACTCCTAGGGCACAGTGACGTAGTCACAAAGCCCACCTTTCCTAACATATTTACTCCAGCAAAGCTGCACCTGTCCAAACAGCACTACCAAGTGGAGACCAAATGTTTAAATCCCTGAGACTATGTGGAACAGTTATCATTCATGCCACCGTGAGTATAATGAGAATTCATAGGAAGCCACTTAATGCCGTGTCTCCTTGGCAGAGCAATAGTAGTAGGTAAGGTCTCACCTAAAGCCCATAACTTGTTTGGACACAGGACAGGTTCTTGGACCTGATAATGGCCCCAAGTAATAGTTTCATTTGGAAGAATGGCCCTTAAATCTTGTCATGGTTACTCCCGTAGCATTTGTGCACTGTTGTACTGCTTGATATATCTTGCCAGGCTGCTTGTAATTTTAGCTAGCAGCCACCACAGCTAGACCAGATTGATTTCTTCCCTCCTCCAATAACTTGCATAGCATCTTTAGCACCATGGAAGTTAGCCATTAGGGTAAAAATTCCAGGTCAATCCCAGCTTGATCGCCCCCCCCCCCCCACATTATTCAAATTTATGATGCCTTTAGCAATAGGCTTTTACTGTCAAGTTCTGGAGCATAACCAAGGACAATGGCAATAGTATGCCACTTTAAGGTCTATGTGATCTTCCTGGCCAGCAACCCAATAGAGGTAACTTACTCCTGACATTGACCAGCATCCTCCTAAGTGGAGGAAACAAGGAAAAAAATCATTTCTACCAAAATCAGGAATAAAACAAGGATATCCACTCCCCCTGTATCAAAATAGTCTTTGCTGTGTGTGTTGTCTATGTGTGTGTGTACATATGGATGTCAAGTGAAAGAGATAAGAGATATAAAAAGGAACGAAGAAGTTAAAAGTGTCTTTTTTGCAGATGATGTGATTCTGTTTATTTATTATTTATTTATTTATTTATTTATTTATTTATTTATTTATTATTTAATGTATAAGAGTATATTCTAGCTGTCTTCAGACACACCAGAAAGGGCATCAGATGCCCATTACAGATGGTTGTGAGCGACCATGCATTTGCTGGGAATTGAACTCCGAACTTCTGGAAGAGCAGTCATTGCTCTTAACCGCTGAGCCATCTCTCCAGCCCTTACCTCAGATACTTAGTGTTCTTCACTGTGGTTCCCCCTTCCTTACTTTCCTTTATAAGCAAAGCTGAAGGAAAGTTTTCTTGCAAGTCACAAAGGCCTAAGGCTGTCATATCTGTCTCCTCTAATTCTTAATAGCTGAATGAGACAGAGGAAGAGCTACTGAGGTGTACACTCCAAATGCTGCACTGCACACTGGCAGGGCCAGACTGAAGCTCGGATTTAACTCTGCTCAGTAAGCATAGATTTGGCAGTTATAGCAAGACGTGAGGATTGAACCATCACTCTCACTCTTCATAAAACCACAGAACTGTTGAATATCCTGGGTCTTTTGAATTTCCCTATAAAATTTAAGCTTTTTTTCCAGTTTCTGTGAATAATGGCATTTGACTTTTGATGGGGATGGCATTGAATCTGTAGACTGTTTTTGGTAGGGCAGCCATTTCCACAGTATTCATCCTACTAAACCACAAGTGTGAGAAGTCTTTCTATTTTCTGGCATGTTCTTTAATTTCTTTCTTCAGTGACTTCAAATTTTCATTGTATTAAAGTTGTTTGCTTCCTAGGTTGGATTTATTCCAAGATATTTTAAAGTTTTTGTAGGTTAATGTTTTTTTTTTCATCTTTATTAACTTGGGTATTTCTTATTTACATTTCAATTGTTATTCCCTTTCCTGGTTTCCAGGCCAACATCCTTCTAACCCCTCTCCTTCCCCTTCTATATGGGTGTTCCCCTCCCAAACCTCCCCCCATTACCGCCCTCCCCCCAACAATCACATTCACTGGGGGTTCAGTCTTAGCAGGACCCAGGGCTTCCCCTTCCACTGGTGCTCTTACTAGGATATTCATTGCTACCTATGAGGTCAGAGTCCAGGGTCAGTCCATGTATAGTCTTTAGGTAGTGGCTTAGTCCCTGGAAGCTCTGGTTGCTTAGCATTGTTGTACATATGGGGTCTCGAGCCCCTTCAAGCTCCTTCAGTCCTTTCTCTGATTCCTTCAACGGGGGTCCCGTTCTCAGTTCAGTGGTTTAATGATGGCATTCGCCACTGTATTTGCCGTATTCCTGCTGTGTCTCTCAGGAGAGATCTATATCCAGTTCCTGTCAGCCTGCACTTCTTTGCTTCATCCATCTTATCTAGTTTGGTGGCTGTATATGTATGAGCCACATGTGGGGCAGGCTTTGAATGGGTGTTCCTTCTGCTTCTGTTCTAAACTTTGCCTCCCTATTCCCTCCCAAGGGTATTCTTGTTCCCCTTTTAAAGAAGGAGTGAAGCATTCACATTTTGATCATCCTTCTTGAGTTTCATGTGTTCTGTGCATCTTGGGTAATTTGGCTAATAGCCACTTACCAATGAGTGCATACCATGTGTGTTTTTCTGTGATTGGGTTACCTCACTCAGCATGATATTTTCCAGTTCCATCCATTTGCCTATGAATTTCAAAAAGTCATTGTTTTTGATAGCTGAGTAGTACTCCATTGTGTAAATGTACCACATTTTCTGTATCCATTCCTCTGTCGAAGGGCATCTGTGTTCTTTCCAGCTTCTGGCTATTATAAATAAGGCTGCTATGAACATAGTGGAGCACGTGTCTTTGTTATATGTTGGGGCATCTTTTGGGTATATGCCCCACAGAGGTATAGCTGGGTCCTCAGGTAGTTCAATGTCCAATTTTCTGAGGAACCTCCAGACTGATTTCCAGAATGGTTGTACCAGTCTGCAATATCACCAACAATGGAGGAGTGTTTCTCTTTGTTCACTTGTAGGTTAATGTTAATGATATTGTTTCACCAAAGGTTTTTCCAAGTGCGTTTATTGTCATTATATAGAAAGACTACTGATTTGTTTGTTTGTTTTAATTTTGCATCCTGCTACATTGATGAAGGTGTTTATCAGTGTCATTTCCTGGCAGTCTTTTTATGGTCCTTATTTTTGTATAAGAGTCACATCATCTGAGCTGGAGAGATGGCTCAGAGGTTAAGAGCACTGAATGCTCTTCCAGAGGTCCTCTTGTGGTGTGTCTGAAGACAGGTATAGTGTACTTGTATACATAAAATATATAAAAAAACTTTAACAATAAGAATCTAAGTAGAGCACTGTTAAACATTGAAATGGTTTGGATACATGTTGTTTATAAAAGTAATGTGTGTGTATATATGTGTATGTGTGTATGCATATAAATATGTGTATACATAATATGTACATAAATATATGTGTGTAAATATATGCGTGTGTATATGTGTGTGTATATTTATGTAGTGAATTTGCCTACAAACATAATGTTCATAACATAATTCCTTGTTCTTTTGTGTTGAGCAGAACAGACCAGAGTATCAGAACAAAACATAACTTTGGAAAGACCTTCTCACCTGGAACTCGAATGCACGTTCACGGCAACTGAGGATGTGATGTCAATGAATGTGACTTGGAAGAAAGATGACGCGCTCCTTGAGACTACTGATGGTTTCAATACAACTAAAATGGGGGACACCTTATACAGTCAATACAGGTTTGTATATAAGGGCACAGACCGCCAGCCACAGCCAGTTTAACTGCACATCTTTCCACTCATAGCATTTTTTTTTTGCAATCATTTAAATGTTCTTATAATATTCTAATTTTCATGTTTACGAAATTATTTCTGTTTTAAAATTTTGATCAATGGCTGTCTTCATTTTTATTAAGTATTTTGGGAAATAAGCTTGAATTTATAACTCTATCTCTAGGTTCACCGTTTTTAATAGCAAACAAATGGGAAAATACTCTTGTTTCCTTGGAGAAGAGCTCAGAGGAACCTTTAATATCAGAGGTGAGTATTTATAACTTCATTATGTTCTGAGATTTCTCATGTCCTTAGGGTTGTAAGTAATTATTGTAAAAAAATAAATGTAGATCAGATGACAGAAAATCATTTGCTTTTCCTTGACTTCCAAGTCCCTTGAACATACTCTTGCCTTTTCCCTCCCCTTTTCTTTCTTCCATTTTTCTTTTATCTCTTAGTTTAAAATACAAAATTTAGTTCAAAGGCCAGCTGCCAAGGTTTTCATAAAGCCTATACATGCCTTAAATTCTTTATTAATTTAGCCCTCTAAACTTCTAGTTTTGAGAACAGTCTTGTAGATTGTGAGTTCCTCCCTTCCCAGACTAGTCAGAGGACCATAAAAGTCTCATACCTCTGTGATGCACAGTGCTACCTGCACTTTGTGTCATTAAGTATGAGCATTTCGAAACACAGTTATGCGTCTTTCAGTGACAGAGACGCAACTTGTGAACTACATCGTTGGGGAATTTCACCTTCAGTATTCTTTATAAGCCTTCATACCCTAGCCCCCCACAGACTGTGGTGTATGTCAGACACTGCTGCTCTGAGGCAAGAACCATACCCAGGAGGTCTGCACTGGAGTAATGGGCACATGGAACACAAAAGACACACTTCTCATGGATAAATTTGCTGGACTGGCAGTGGCGAGGTGAATGACTCTGAAGCCTGATTACTGTGTACTAGTGTAGAGTTTTAAACACAGCACACTTAGGCACTGCTAAATTTAATTTAAAAGTGTTTCTAATAACCATGTGGTGGTGGTACATGCCTTTAATCCCAGCACTTGGGAGACTGAGGCAGGCAGATCTCCACTTTGGGGACAGCCTGGTCCACAGAGCTACTGACAGGACAGCCAGGGCTACACAGAGAAGCCCTGTCTTGAAAAGTCAAACCAACCAATCAACCAAACAAAACCTTTTTAATTTCACAGTTTATTATATTTAACTTGTAGCTTTTTATTTTTAAACAGTTGACCTCTTATAACCATGGCTTAAACCATACTCTATAGCAATCCAAACATTTTATCACATTTAATAAACCTTTTTGGACCTTCATAAATTGCTTTGTTTATAAAGAAGACACTTCCATTGAGTACATCCCTGTTGATGCCTTCTGTTTATACAACTTGACCGCCGTCTGGTCTTCAGAGCCACAAAACATGGTGCTGTTGAGAAGGTCTTTGTTTGGAAGCATGCCCATGGTGGTTTTGCTCACTTTGGTTTTGGTTTTGTTATTTCTGATGAGCAGATAATTCGAGTTGCATGTTCCAATCTCTTGAATAGAATCCATTCTGTGTCAGGGCCCATGGTTTTGGGAATGAATTGAAGTCTTGTTAAGAAAAAGTTTTCATGGAAGTTCTTGATTCGTTTTCTCTCACCTCTTCTCCACTTACCCTTCCACTGGCCGTGGGGATGCTTCTCCTCCGTGTTATGTCAGTTCATTGGTGATGGAAATGCCATTCAGTAGCCTTTTCTTCTTCTTCTTCTTTTTTTTTTTTACAATTTTTATAGAAACCCAGTTATGACATCGCACTCTTCTTCATGGAAACAAACAATTAGAATATGTTCCTCATCATTAAGCAAAACATTACAAGGTCTCAGTGTCCTAATAAAGGCGAATTATTTGAGTTAGATAACCGCTTTCATGAAAATTCCAACATTTTGTGGTAGATTAGTGAACCACAGCTTGCAGGGGTCTGGTAAATGGAGTCTGTTGGCATAGTGATTGCTTGGGCTTTGCTTCATACTGATTTACCAGTCAGTGATCTGACCGTTCCGAAGCCTGAGAAGCTTCTGACGACACACAGATGCTGTGCTGAGGACTCATCCACAGCAGAATGGTCTGCTTCCTCACCGTGGGGTTCTACACCCTTGTCCCTCACCAGGTCCCCTGTACACTCACACTCAAGACTTCTGACTTTTTTTTTTCCAATCATTTCAACATGGAAATTATAATATATCCGTGTAGCTATTCACTTTGGTCTTTACAGTTGCAGGAACTGGGGTCATACTTGCTGACGTTGTGTGTGCTCTTTGTTTAGTTTCTTTTTATCCGATTTAACTTGTGCAACAATAGTCATGGAATATTTTCCTCCTCCCCTTCCTTCTTCCTTCATTTCTTTCCTCCATTCTTCCTTTCCCTTCCTGTTTCCTCCACCTTCCTCCCCCTCCCACTTCTCTCTTTTCCTTCTAATGAACAATGACCGAAACCATAGATACCTTCACTATGTATTTTAGGGTTGTCTTTTCCGGCTTTGTAAAGAGTGGCATTGGAAATAAGATAAGAATTGTGTTGGATCTGTACACTATTTTGCTCAGGAAGCCACACTGCTGGTCCATGAACACGAGGATGTCTCCCATCACCTAGGATATTCTTCCGTTTCCTCCTTTAGTGTCTTCCTATTTTTTTTCTTCAGTGTAAAGGCCTCTACCACCTTGGCTTATTTCTAGTTTTTGTTCGGTTGCTTTCATTGTTTAAGGCTATTGTCAGTGAGATTGTTTTGTTGATTTCTTATTGGCATATGAAAAGCTACTAATTTTCTGTATTGATTGTGTGTGTGTGTGTGTGTGTGTGTGTGTGTGTGTGTGTGTGTGTGTCTGCTCTTTCGTTCAGAACTAAGAGTTTTCTAATGGACTCTACAGGGTCCTCCCCCAACTCTCCCCAACTTGTATCTCCTTCATTTCTTTCTCTTGTTTTTTTTTTCTCTCTAGATAAGGCTTTCAGTTCTATATGGAGTGGGAATGGACATCTTTGTCTCATTAGTGGGATGCTTTTGAGTTATCCCATTTAGAATAGTGAGAAGCTTAAGAATAATAAAGGCTTCCCCTATATATTGTTTTGATCACGGTGAGGTATTTGCTCTGTATTCTGTGGTTCTTATGATAAACAGTGTTGAATTTCTCTCTGACTGGAGTCTAACTGAAGAGGTGGGACAAAACAAGAGGGGAGTGGAATATTTATAGTATCGGAGTAGAAGAAATGGTGTGAGCGTTGATAGAAGGGGCCTAGCATGAGAGTACATGGGAGATGGGAGAGAACAACAAAACCCAAACAAAAACAGCAATAAAAAGACAAAACAAACAAGCAACAGTAACAGCAACCCTAGAGTATAATGTTCTATGTGTACAGTGTAATCCTCTGTGTATCCCATCCCTGGTGGAAGGTCGGTGGGCCCAGTCTTGTACTTCTGTGATTTTGTGAGTACATACATATTGCCATGGTAGAAAGCAGCATGTTACAGCATTCCCTCCCACTCTCTGCCTTTTACATTCTTCCCACCCTCCTATGGGGATATTCCAAGAGCCCTGGAGAAGTTGATGTAGAAACACAGAGAGTGGAAAACACAAGTCACTTATTTTCAGTCTTTGCTCAGTGATGATGTCTGCATTAACCACTTTGCATTAAAAAAAAAAAAAGAAGAAGAAGAAGAAGCCTCTCTATCAAGGGTGAGAGCAACAGTGGGTATAAATGTAGAAATCTAGAAGAGAGCAGTTTAAAAATAGGTGTGTTTAGCATGGCAATTAGAGGTTCCTCCCAGGACCTCTTACCTCCCAGCCAGGAAATGTCCGTCTGTCTGTCTGTCTATCTATCTATCTATTTATCTATCTATCTATCTATCTATCTATCTATCTATCTATCTATCTATCTATCTATCTATCTATCTATCTATCTATCGACTTCTGAGACAAGGTCCCATTTAGCCCAGACTGTTCTCGATCTTAACGAAACCAGGACTAATGTTTGCCCTCCTGCATTAGCTTCCCAAGTGATGATGAGCACGTGCCGCCGTCTTTACCTCCGTCATTCGTTTAATCCTATCTCTCAGGGCTGCGAAAATCCGTTACTTTTAAAATTTGCTTGAAGCGGTTTCATTCAACTCATTCGTTTTTAATGCCCACTTAACGTTAATGTAACTTTTAAGTATGCGCTATATCCTGAAGATACTTATAAAATTAATAACCTGGGTTTCTTCTGGAGAGTCTGTGCTAAAAATAATACTTCAGCAATTTAAATCAATTTATAATTGATTATTGCTTGGAGAAATAATTTTATTTGAGTAGACTTTAAAGGCATCTGTACAACCGTTTATTTCATAGTTGTTACTTCATTAAGTCTGTTAGGCTTATGTAACTGTATATTTTTGCAAATATCTACATGGCTTGCTCATGGTTTTGCTTAGGGAGAATGATCTTTATCAGTACTACAAATTAATATGGATTAAAAAGCTAAGTTTCATGCTCTTTCTTGAGACTATTCTCCGTCTTCTCCACTGTGTTTTACTTTTCTGTAAACTGCATGAGGCAAGCCCAGCTCATGAGCGTAAGACCTCGGGACAATTTACACTGCTTCTGTCCTTAGGGGAGGTGATGTGTTACTGTCACATGGTGCTGATGAGTATGGAACAACATATCTTCTGCTGACCCTGTGTGCCAGTGATGCCAGCCAGAGCAGGAGAGCGGGACAGACGCTAATATGTTGAGAATCATGTGCCACCCGCAAACGCTGGCACGAGTGTTTCTTAGTGGTCTGTCAGATAGTATGAACAAAGGAAGAAAGAAAGAAAGAGAGAGAGAGAGAGAGATAGAGATAGAGATAGATAGAGAGAGAGAGAAGGAAGGAAGGAAGGAAGAAAGAAAGGGAGAAAGAAAGAGAGAGAAGGAAAGAAGGAAGATAGAAAGAAGGAAGGAAAGAAAAAGGAAAGAAAGAAAGAACTTCTGTAAAATTTATTAATATCAAAAATCTCATGATATGCTAAGTAGTGGTAGTATACACCTTTAATCCCAGCACTCAGGAGGCAGAGGCAGGTGGATCTCTGAGCTCGAGGCCAACCTGGTCTACAGTACAAGTTCTAGGACAGTCAGGACTACACAGAGATACCCTGTTTCGAAAAACAAATCTCATCATAGAAAATGCAAAAATTTAATGCTGAGATTTTGGTAATAGAGCATGTATTGAGCCTGGCCCTGGGTCAGTCATCTGTCTTCCCTGAGAGTTTTCCTAATGAGACGGAAGTGACCTAATCGTCACCCACACTTGCCTTAGCTGCCTTTGCTTCCACTAGTTACCCTTGAAGTGAGCATGACTTTGGGCCAGTTTGAGCCTGTGAAGGTACAAGCACAGAGCTTTATTTTTGGAACTTTTGGGAAACTGTTGCTTTCACTAAGTAGACTCAATCCAGGATTTCCAGATGCTACCGTGGGTTAGAAATTCCACCCTCCAGCCCTGAGGCCCCTTCCCATGTGCCCCACTTTATTCAAAGTTTTAAAACACTAAGTTGGTGCATTAGAATACTATTGCCCTGCCCTTGTATCCATACATGTTTCTAGATGTGAGTAGTGGCCCAAAACAAACTATGATTCTCATATAGTTAAAAAGAATTACTAGGTCAGAAGTGGTAGATTCATGTCTTTATTTATTTTTATTGGATATTTTATTTATTTACATTCTAAATGTTATCCCCTTTTCCAGTTTCCCCTCTGCAAACCCCCTATTCCAACCCCCTACCTCTGCCTCTGTGAAGGTACTCACCTACCCACTCACCCACTCTTACCTCACCTCCCTGGCATTCCCCTACACTGGGGCATCAAGCCTTCATAGGACCAAGAGCCTTTCCTCCCATTGATGCCAGACAAGGCCATCCTCTGCTACATATGCAGCTGGAGCCATGGGTCTGTCCAGTATATTCTTTAGTTGGTGGTTTAGTCCCTGGGAGCTGGGGGGGGGGGTTCTGGTTGGTTGATATTGTTGTTCTTCCGGTGGGGTTGCTAACCCTATCAGCTCTTTCAGCCCTTTCTCTGACTCCTCCATTCTGCACCCTCTTCTCAGTTCAATGGTTGGCTGTGAGCTTCTGCCTCTGTACTGGTCAGGCTCTGGCAGAGCCTCTCAGGAGACAACTTTATCAGGCCCCTGTCATCAAGCACTACTTGGCATCCACAATAGTGTCTGGGTTTGGTGCCTGCTTGTGGAATGGATCCCCAAGTGGGATCGTCTCTGAATGGCCTTTCCTTTAGATAGGAGCCAGTCTGGTTTAAAACTTTGTAGATGGGTGGGTGGCCCCACCCCCCAATCAGGGGCTGTGCCTGACAACCTCTGGATATGGTCTTGACAGGTTTTCCCTCCCCTTTGTTGGAAATCTCATCACTCTGGAGGCAGAGGCATGTAGATCTCTTTAAGCCATTCCAGTTTATATATTGAAACCTAGGCCAGCCAGAACTACCCAGTGAGTCCCTAACTCAATATATGTATAATTCAAGTCCATAAGGCTATTGGTCATTACACTGAGCCAAGTAGAGGTGATGGGAAGCTGGGCACTTTTAGAGAAAGCATCTTGTTTAACCAAGTTCTCAATTTCTGCTTGACTAACCGTTGAGACGCATAAGAGAATAATAGGAAAGAGGTTTTGTTTTCAATCTATGAGCTTCTCCGTTTCCGGGTTGTCACCCGATGTTACTTATGTGGACTGTAGCCTGATCCCAGCATTCAGATGAACCAGTTTAAGGTCACAGCCATGGCTTCTTATCCAGCTCTTACAGAATACTTGATTGATTAGCCCTTCTCGCTGCCTGTTCTGTGTCCTGGGCATCTCCTTCACAAAGCTTTACTGAGAAATAGTTTCTCCTGTTGTTGTAGAAATTAACCACAGCCTAGGGTTTCTACCCATGTTGGACAATTTAGTTCCCAGATTAAAAAAAAGGAAACGCATACAACCTTTATATTTACAATAATCCTTAAATAGTACAAAAGCTGGGCAGCTGCCTACCCTCTATGCTGTTAAAATCTACTTTCCAATGGATGACTCTGGCAGACTCGAGTTCCCCAGAACAACCAGGTCTCGGGTGAGGGGGGCACACTCACTATTAACAATAGATAGCAAATGACTAAACCTCAACATCCTGTTTCTCCACTCTCTGTCCAAACTTGACTTTTTCTGCTTCTGCTTCTCAGTTTGTGGATACGTGTCAATCTTTTGGTCGAATTTCAACACATGATTTCCGGCCAAAGCGTGACCTACTTTGAGAAGGAAGCATACTCTGCTGGCTAGTTTTGTGTCAGTTTGACAGAAGGTAGAGTTACTTTGAAAGAAAGAACCTCACATGAGAAAGTGCCCCCACCAGATTGGTCTGTAGTGATGCAATTTCTTGATGTTGGTTGGCGTGGAAGGGCCCACTTCACTGTAGGTGGTGTTAACTCTGGGTTGTTGGTCCTGGGTGCTGTTTAGAAAGCAGGCAGAGGAAACTAGTCAGTAAGCAGCACCCCTCCATGGCCTTGGCAACAGATCCTTCCTCTAGCTCTTTTCCTGCCCTGAGTTCTTGTCCTGATTTCTCTTAGTGATGAGGTGTGACCTGAGAGTTGTAAGCTGAAATAAACCCTTCCTTCCCCAAGTTATTTTAAGTCATGGTGTTTCATCACCTCAATAGAAACCTTAACAGAAGTATGTGCCAGCTTTGAAAAATAGAGTATCTAAAAGATAAAGATCTCAGGATAACAAAACCTGACCCTGACCAATGCTGGGCTTCAGAATTTGCCCTTCAGAACACTGTTAACCTAATGGTGAGCTGAGGCTGCCTCAAGAAGTTCATGAACCAGGGGTCTAAAAGAACCTTCTCTTTCTGCTTTTCCAAATGGTCCTTGAGAAGTGTGGCTCAGCTCCATTTCAGGTTTGGAGGGCACCTTGTGGCTTCAGAAAAAGGTGAGGCAAGTTCTCATCTGTGCTTGATTTGTAGGTCTCTATTTGGCACCTCTTCCAAAATAAGGGGAGCCCTCTATGCCCTAGAGTGAACCATCAGCCGTCAAACATGGTGCTACCATAATAGAGCCTCACCTACTGCTTCGTGCTTTGTGAAGAAGTCTGGTGAGATGGTGGCGTGGTGCAGCATGAGGGTGCTTTGTCAGGATATCCGAGAGTAGCTCAGTCCCCCGCTCTCCAGTCTCCCCTCCTCACAACAAAACCACAGATAGGGAAACATGCATAAAGAGGAACCAGATAACATGACTGTTGGCTAGCTAGGAATATAAGCCTATCTATCGAATCTCAGGAAGTGTGACAGCGTGGGCACTTACGGCTTACTGATTGATCAAAGTGGACTAATCTATTCTCTACCACCTGAACTCAGCAGTGCTGATGACTCTGAGAAGAAGATGACCAGTCATCTGAGTAGTGGGGAAACAGGATCAATAGAGATGGCATTGTTTATTTCTCTAAATTTCCAGTTCTAGAAAACAGACCAGCCAGCCAGTGTACTACAATACTAGCGAGTACTGTCAGTGTCAGTTCTGCTCTCTAGGGCTCCAACAGGAGTGCTGAGTGAATGAAAGGGATTTACATAGAGTCTAGCAGAGACCTCGGTCCACGGACCGTTGTCCAGCCCGAGGCAGCTCCCACCACCAATTTTTAGTGAGGAAATTGACCCTGCCCTAAGCAAAAACAAATCAGAATAAAATGTTCTGGGATCCTGCCTAGATGAGCCTTTACCATTTTGACGTTTAATCATTTTCTTTTCCTCAATAACTTAAAATATACTCGTTATATTAGTAGCAAGACAGATGGTCTGCTCTTTCCCTTGGATCTGGGAATTGCTTCCCATTTTCTCAGAACAGTTAGTTTCCTCCATATCAGAGCCATCTGGATTATAAGTGAGTCCCGAGGTGATTTCAGTATTCAGAGGATGTGGGACTAAGCATATAGAAGTAGCGACCTATGTGGGAGATGTCTCTCCCACATGCCCTTTCCACCGAAATCCATTTAGATTAAAATTGTTTTCCTAAAGTTTTAGCTCTTGTTTTTTTTTTTTAATCAAATTATTGTCTGCTTTTCTTCTGTATTTTCTCATTGTAAACTATATGCTGTAAGCGAGGTGTTTCCTTTTTATTCTTAGCCTTCGAGTGAGTATCCTTTCTCTTCCACATAGGAGGTCTAGAAGGAAGGTTGTTCTGATCTTTTAAGACAGCTGTTTCTAATCATTCGTAAGGACCTAGCCGGGCAGCCCGGTTTAGATTGTTAAAACTTCTGAACGACTGCACACATGCCTAATGTTAGCCAGTGCTCGGCTGTGTGGTCTGCACGGTAGAAGCCTCACGGCTTCTAGGAAGAGTTGTCTACAGTATGGCATTTGGATGGACTAGGGTCTCTAGAGTCTGCAGCTAATGTTTCTTCATGCTTCTTCTTTCCCTTCTGTCTCGACACTTTATTCATCCTCTCCTCAGCGTCTCCCTTTCCAGATGGTCTGGGTGAATCATACAGGAACTCGGTTGACGGTTCGTGAGTGATTTCAGACGTCTACACAGTTCTAAGATGTACATACGTGAAGTACAGTCCTCCCTCACTTCCCTCTGTAGAACTCATTTCTCCTCTGCTCCCAAAGGCTAGCTAGCTGACCTAAAAACCACAGTGGACAATAATTTTCTCATGAAGGTGGCTAATTGCACGACGTATAAAGGGCACAGCCATTAATTACGGGGAATCATGATTAAGGGAGCTATATCGGGGCATCATCCCAATAAAAGTTGGAACCGTTGTGACAGTTATCATGTACCAAGCACTTTCCATTTGTTGAACTCTCGTGTAACCCTTTACGAGAACATAGCAGAAGTATAATGCCCTACCCATAAGATACTTATAGGTAGCATGGCTGTCATATGTGCCAAATATTTGTTCCCCGGCTGGAACTCTTTTTTTTTTTTTTTTTTTTTATTAACTTGAGTATTTCTTATATACATTTTGAGTGTTATTCCCTATCCCGTTTCCGGACAAACATCCCACTCCCCCCTCCCCTTCCTTATGGGTGTTCCCCTCCCAACCCTCCCCCCATTGCCGCCCTCCCCCCATAGTCTAGCTCACTGGGGGTTCAGTCTTAGCAGGACCCAGGGCTTCCCCTTCCACTGGTGCTCTTACTAGGATATTCATTGCTACCTATGGGGTCAGAGTCCAGGGTCAGTCCATGTATAGTCTTTAGGTAGTGGCTTAGTCCCTGGAAGCTCTGGTTGCTTGACATTGTTGTACTTTTGGGGTCTCGAGCACCTTCAAGCTCTTCCAGTTCTTTCTCTGATTCCTTCAACGGGGGACCTATTCTCAGTTCAGTGGTTTGCTGCTGGCATTCGCCTCTGTATTTGCTGTATTCTGGCTGTGTCTCTCAGGAGCGATCTACATCCAGCTCCTGTCGGTCTGCACTTCTTTGCTTCATCCATCTTGTCTACTTGGATGGCTGTATATGTATGGGCCACATGTGGGGCAGGCTCTGAATGGGTGTTCCTTCAGTCTCTGTTTTAATCTTTGCCTCTCCCTTCCCTGCCAAGGGTATTCTTTTTCCTCATTTAAAGAAGGAGTGAAGCATTCACATTTTGATCATCCGTCTTGAGTTTCGTTTGTTCTAGGGATCTAGGGTAATTGAAGCATTTGGGCTAATAGCCACTTATCAATGAGTGCATACCATGTATGTCTTTCTGTGATTGGGTTAGCTCACTCAGGATGATATTTTCCAGTTCCAACCATTTGCCTACGAATTTCATAAACTCGTTGTTTTTGATAGCTGAGTAATATTCCATTGTGTAGATGTACCACATTTTCTGTATCCATTCCTCTGTTGAAGGGGATCTGGGTTCTTTCCAATTTCTGGCTATAATAAATAAGGCTGCGATGAACATAGTGGAGCACGTGTCTCTTTTATATGTTGAGGCATCTTTTGGGTATATGCCCAAGAGAGGTATAGCTGGATCTTCAGGCAGTTCCATGTCCAATTTTCTGAGGAACCTCCAGACTGATTTCCAGAATGGTTGTACCAGTCTGCAATCCCACCAACAATGGAGGAGTGTTCCTCTTTCTCCACGTCCTCGCCAGCATCTGCTGTCACCTGAGTTTTTGATCTTAGCCATTCTCACTGGTGTGAGGTGAAATCTCAGGGTTGTTTTGATTTGCATTTCCCTTATGACTAAAGATGTTGAACATTTCTTTAGGTGTTTCTCAGCCATTCGGCATTCCTCAGCTGTGAATTCTTTGTTTAGCTCTGAACCCCATTTTTTAATAGGGTTATTTGTTTCCCTGTGGTCTAACTTCTTGAGTTCTTTGTATATTTTGGATATAAGGCCTCTATCTGTTGTACGATTGGTAAAGATCTTTTCCCAATCTGTTGGTTGCCGTTTTGTCCTAACCACAGTGTCCTTTGCCTTACAGAAGCTTTGCAGTTTTATGAGATCCCATTTGTCGATTCTTGATCTTAGAGCATAAGCCATTGGTGTTTTGTTCAGCAAATTTTTTCCAGTGCCCATGTGTTCCAGATGCTTCCCTAGTTTTTCTTCTATTAGTTTGAGTGTGTCTGGTTTGATGTGTAGGTCCTTGATCCACTTGGACTTAAGCTTTGTACAGGGTGATAAGGATGGATCGATCTGCATTCTTCTACATGTTGTCCTCCAGTTGAACCAGCACCATTTGCTGAAAATGCTATCTTTTTTCCATTGGATGGTTTTGGCTCCTCTGTCAAAAATCAAGTGACCATAGGTGTGTGGGTTCATTTCTGGGTCTTCAATTCTATTCCATTGGTCTATCTGTCTGTCTCTGTACTAATACCATGCAGTTTTTATCACTATTGTTCTGTAATACTGCTTGAGTTCAGGGATAGTGATTCCCCCTGAAGTCCTTTTATTGTTGAGGATAGCTTTAGCTATCCTGGGTTTTTTGTTATTCCAGATGAATTTGCAAATTGTTCTGTCTAACTCTTTGAAGAATTGGATTGGTATTTTGATGGGGATTGCATTGAATCTGTAGATTGCTTTTGGTAAAATGGCCATTTTTACTATATTAATCCTGTCAATCCATGAGCATGGGAGATCTTTCCATCGTCTGAGGTCTTCAATTTCTTTCCTCAGTGTCTTGAAGTTCTTATTGTACAGATCTTTTTCTTGCTTGGTTAAAGTCACCCCGAGGTACTTTATATTATTTGGGTCTATTATGAAGGGTGTCGTTTCCCTAATTTCTTTCTCGGCTTGTTTCTCTTTTGTGTAGAGGAAGGCTACTGATTTATTTGAGTTAATTTTATACCCAGCCACTTTGCTGAAGTTGTTTATCAGCTTTAGTAGTTCTCTGGTGGAACTTTTGGGATCACTTAAATATACTATCATGTCGTCTGCAAATAGTGATATTTTGACCTCTTCTTTTCTGATCTGTATCCCCTTGATCTCCTTTTGTTGTCTGATTGCTCTGGCTAGAACTTCAAGAACTATATTGAATAAGTACAGAGAGAGTGTGCAGCCTTGTCTAGTCCCTGATTTTAGTGGGATTGCTTCAAGTTTCTCTCCATTTAGTTTAATGTTAGCAACTGGTTTGCTGTATATGGCTTTTACTATGTTTAGGTATGGGCCTTGAATTCCTATTCTTTCCAGGACTTTTATCATGAAGGGGTGTTGAATTTTGTCAAATGCTTTCTCAGCATCTAATGAAATGATCATGTTGTTCTGTTCTTTCAGTTTGTTTATATGATGGATCACGTTGATGGTTTTCCGTATATTAAACCATCCCTGCATGCCTGGGATGAAGCCTACTTGATCATGGTGGATGATTGTTTTGATGTGCTCTTGAATTCGGTTTGCCAGAATTTTATTGAGTATTTTTGCATCGATATTCATAAGGGAAATTGGTCTGAAGTTCTCTTTCTTTGTTGTGTCTTTGTGTGGTTTATGTATAAGAGTAATTGTGGCTTCGTAGAAGGAATTCGGTAGGGCTCCATCTGTTTCAATTTTGTGGAATAGTTTGGATAATATTGGTATGAGGTCTTCTATGAAGGTTTGATAGAATTCTGCACTAAACCCGTCTGGACCTGGGCTCTTTTTGGTTGGGAGAACTTTAATGACTGCTTCTATTTCCTTAGGAGTTATGGGGTTGTTTAAGTGGTTTATCTGTTCCTGATTTAACTTCGATACCTGGTATCTGTCTAGGAAATTGTCCATTTCCTGAAGATTTTCAAGTTTTCTTGAATATAGGTTTTTATAGTAAGATCTGATGATTTTTTGAATTTCCTCTGTATCTGTTGTTATGTCTCCCTTTTCATTTCTGATTTTGTTAATTTGGACGCACTCTCTGTGTCCTCTCGTTAGTCTGGCTAAGGGTTTATCTATCTTGTTGATTTTCTCAAAGAACCAACTTTTGGTTCTGTTGATTCTTTCTATGGTCCTTTTTGTTTCTACTTGGTTGATTTCTGCTCTGAGTTTGATTATTTCCTGCCTTCTACTCCTCCTGGGTGTATTTGCTTCTTTTTGTTCTAGAGCTTTTAGGTGTGCTGTCAAGCTGCTGACATATGCTCTTTCCTGTTTCTTTCTGCAGGCACTCAGCTCTATGAGTTTTCCTCTTAGCACAGCTTTCATTGTGTCCCATAAGTTTGGGTATGTTGTACTTTCATTTTCATTAAATTCTAAAAAGTTTTTAATTTCTTTCTTTATTTCTTCCTTGACCAGGTTATCATTGAGTAGAGCATTGTTCAATTTCCACGTATATGTGGGCATTCTTCCCTTATTGTTATTGAAGACCAGTTTTAGGCCGTGGTGGTCCGATAGCACGCATGGGATTATTTCTATCTTTCTGTACCTGTTGAGGCCCGCTTTTGACCAATTATATGGTCAATTTTGGAGAAAGTACCATGAGGAGCTGAGAACAAGGTATATCCTTTTGCTTTAGGATAGAATGTTCTATAAATATCCGTTAAGTCCATTTGGCTCATGACTTCTCTTAGTCTGTCGACATCACTGTTTAATTTCTGTTTCCATGATCTGTCCATTGATGAGAGTGGGGTGTTGAAATCTCCCACTATTATTGTGTGAGGTGCAATGTGTGTTTTGAGCTTTAGTAAGGTTTCTTTTACGTATGTAGGTGCCCTTGTATTTGGGGCATAGATATTTAGGATTGAGAGTTCATCTTGGTGGATTTTTCCTTTGATGAATATGAAGTGTCCTTCCTTATCTTTTTTGATGACTTTTAGTTGGAAATTGATTTTATTTGATATTAGAATGGCTACTCCAGCTTGCTTCTTCTGACCATTTGCTTGGAAAGTTGTTTTCCAGCCTTTCACTCTGAGGTAGTGTCTGTCTTTGTCTCTGAGGTGTGTTTCCTGTAGGCAGCAGAATGCAGGGTCCTCGTTGCGTATCCAGTTTGTTAATCTATGTCTTTTTATTGGGGAGTTGAGGCCATTGATATTGAGAGATATTAAGGAATAGTGATTATTGCTTCCCATTATATTCATATTTGGAAGTGAGGTTATGTTTGTGTGCTTTCATTCTCTTTGTTTTGTTGCCAAGACGATTAGTTTCTTGCTTCTTCTAGGGTATAGCTTGCCTCCTTATGTTGGGCTTTACCATTTATTATCCTTTGTAGTGCTGGATTTGTAGAACGATATTGTGTAAATTTGGTTTTGTCATGGAATATCTTGGTTTCTCCATCAATGTTAATTGAGAGTTTTGCTGGATACAGTAACCTGGGCTGGCATTTGTGTTCTCTTAGGGTCTGTATGACATCAGTCCAGGATCTTCTGGCCTTCATAGTTTCTGGCGAGAAGTCTGGTGTGATTCTGATAGGTCTGCCTTTATATATTACTTGACCTTTTTCCCTTACTGCTTTTAATATTCTTTCTTTATTTTGTGCGTTTGGTGTTTTGACTATTATGTGACAGGAGGTGTTTCTTTTCTGGTCCAATCTATTTGGAGTTCTGTAGGCTTCTTGTATGTCTATGGGTATCTCTTTTTTTAGGTTAGGGAAGTTTTCTTCTATGATTTTGTTGAAGATATTTACTGGTCCTTTGAGCTGGGAGTCTTCACTCTCTTCTATACCTATTATCCTTAGGTTTGATCTTCTCATTGAGTCCTGGATTTACTGTATGTTTTGGACCAGAAGCTTTTTCCGCTTTATATTATCTTTGACAGTTGAGTCAATGATTTCTATGGAAACTTCTGCTCCTGAGATTCTCTCTTCCATGTCTTGTATTCTGTTGGTGAAGCTTGTATCTACAGCTCCTTGTCTCTTCTTTTGGTTTTCTATATCCAGGGTTGTTTCCATGTGTTCTTTCTTGATTGCTTCTATTTCCATTTTTAATTCCTTCAACTGTTTGATTGTGTTTTCCTGGAATTCTTTCAGGGATTTTTTCGTCTCCTCTGTATGGGCTTCTACTTCTTTATTTATGTTTTCCTGGAATTCTTTCAGGCATATTTGCGATTCGTCTCTGTAGGCTTCTACTTGTTCTCTAAGGGAGTTCTTCACGTCTTTCTTGAAGTCCTCCCGCATTATGATCAAAAATGATTTTGAAACTAGATCTTGCTTTTCTGGTGTGTTTGGATATTCCATGTTTGTTTTGATGGGAGAATTGGGCTCCGATGGCGCCATGTAGTCTTGGTTTCTGTTGCTTGGGTTCCTGTGCTTGCCTCTCGCCATCAGATTATCTCTAGTGTTACTTTGTTCTGCTATTTCTGACAGTGGCTAGACTGTCCTATAAGCCTGTGTGTCAGGAGTGCTATAGACCTGTTTCCCTCTCTTTCAGTCAGTTATGGGGACAGAGTGTTCTGCTTTCGGGCGTGTAGTTTTTCTTCTCTACAGGTCTTCAGCTGTTCCTGTGGGCCTGTGTCTTGAGTTCACCAGGCAGCTTTCTTGCAGCAGAAAAGTTGGTCTTACCTGTGGTCCCGAGGCTCAAGTTCGCTCGTGGGGTGCTGCCCAGGGGCTCTCTGCAGGGACAGCAACCAGGAAGACCTGTGCCGCCTCTTCCGGGAGCTTCAGTGCACCAGGGTTCCAGATGGCCTTTGGTGTTTTCCTCTGGCGTCCGAGATGTATGTACAGAGAGCAGTCTCTTCTGGTTTCCCAGGCTTGTCTGCCTCTCTGAAGGTTCAGCTCTCCCTCCCACGGGATTTGGGTGCAGAGAACTGTTTATCCGGTCTGTTTCCCTCAGGTTCTGGCGGTGTCTCAGGCAGGGGTCTTGCCGCTCCTGGGCCCTCCCCCACGGGAGCCCAGAGGCCTTATACAGTTTCCTCTTGGGCCAGGGATGTGGGCAGGGGTGAGCAGTGTTGGTGGTCTCTTCCGCTCTGTCGCCTCAGGAGTGCCCACCTGACCAGGCGGTTGGGTCTCTCTCTCTCTCATGGGGTCTGGGAGCAGAGAGCTGCTGCGGGCCGGGATCCGCGGGTGTGGGACTTCCGGTAAAACCCCGGCTGGAACTCTTATGTGCACGGCATTGTTAGAAAGGTGCTGACTCCTTCCAACACTTAGACCTGATCTTAGAGATAATCCTTAGGAACTTCTGCTTAGCAGGTGTCAGTCAGTTTGGCGTGTGAGTTAGGAAAAGGAATGCTAAGCTCTTCCTGTAGGGTTGGCCTACCAGTTTCTTCTGGGTGGGATGATCGGAATCCAAGCACCTTAATCTATTCATATATGCTCACCTCTAATCATGTCCCCTAGTGATGTCACAAAGTGCCTGTCTCGACTGTGCTGCCTGATTGGTGGTTCATATCCTTGGTTTCTTTAAAACTGTCTGTAATGACTAGTTTAATCAAACCATGCATCTGTGGTTACAGAGTATGAGAACCAGCATCTCAGGTTACTTTCTGCCACTGGAGTTAAAGCACTATCCCCAAGGCAACTTAGAGAGCAAAGAGTTTATTTGGGCTGACGGCTCCAGAGGTTTAAGAGTCCATCATAGAAGGGAAGTATGGTGGCCCGAGCAGAAGCTGTGCGCTCACATCTTAAAACTCAAGCCGGAGGCAGGAAAATCAAACTCAAGGGCCACACGTTTTTATGCTGTCAAAATCCGCTGAACACTGTGTTGAGCAAGGCCACACCCTAAACCTCCCTAAACAGTCACCAACAGGGACCACGTATTCAAAGGTCAGAGACTGTGGAAGACACTTTCAACGTATCACAGCCACTGATGTAGAGATTGCCCCATCTGTCATCATTTAATTAGTGAAGTATTTATGTCTGAGTTAGTGGTGTCCTCGTCTCCTGTGCCTCTCTTTCCTGATGACAGGGCCCCACCACACGCCATTGATCATCCTGAAGAGAACAAGGATGATCTGTATAAGTAGATCAAGCCCAGTGACTTGGCTTCACTTTAAACAGTTACAGATAGAACCTTTTTCTATCTCTGACACTGGGGCCATGCTCACCTAAGGACAGAAGCCACCAAAGAAACCCTAGTTTTGGTCCTTTTTTGGTTATTAACAGTATAATTTCTTTTCCAATAGTTACTGTTTTATTTTTTCTGATTCCCATCTTTACAATTCATGCATCATGAATAGGCTCAGTAGAAAATTCAAGAACCCCTGGACAGCACATATTTTATCTAGAGTCCGTCCTTGCTGTAGAAGTAGAAAATCTTCTTAATCTCTGCACTTGAAAGTAAATTTTGACCCCATAATATAACCTTTAGATACTACAGTAGTTTTTATCTATTTTCCTTTGCTTGTTAACTTAGTAAGCAGAACATACAAATTTTTAAAAAATCTTTAAATTAGTAAAATTAGAAAAAAGAAAGAAAACAAAGGTATCATTATTGATCCATCTCCAGACAGGGCAAATTTTGCCTTGTGGCTTTCCAGTGAGTACTTCTGTTGATGTGTTAGAGTTTCTCTAAGCAGACTGTTCAGGTATTTAAATTTTCATTTTTCCGACTTTGGGTTCCTCATCATTGTTACTAATTGTGTATACTTCAAACTTTCCTGACTAAGAGACTTACCATAGTTAGCGTCAGTGTATGTTCTTTTGAAATCATGCTGTAACTCTTTTTAGCTCTCTCGTTTTCTGTGCTCTAATTTTCCCTTGACAGTGCAGGGCTCTGCACCCTGGGCCTGCACTCTCCATGGAGCCACATCCCTGTTCCCCCTCTACTTTCCTTTGTCCCTTTGTGTCACCACCTTTTTTGACTCTGCTGGCTCTTTACAAATCTGCACCAATTAAGACTGTTTTCTCGCCTGAAAATGTTGCCTTTTTATTCATGCCTCGTAAGGGTAAAGCTCTGAAGAAACTTCCAGTATCTCAGTCAGTGGGAAGAAAGAACAGCCTTAAGAGGAGGACACTTTTTTTTTTTTTTTGCTCAACAATTTAATAGTTAATAGTTTGTTGCAAACGTGGAATGGTTAGAGTTTTAATCACTGGAGGCTTCCCTTCCAGTTGTCTATTGCAGTCATCCATCCAGGACTATTAACCACTACTGCTGATGTCTCCTAAAGACTACAAGTTGGTTTTATTTTATGTATAGTCAGAATTGCGCAAAGAGAACAATACATTAGGGAGAAAAGAAGTGGGGAAATGTCTGCAAGTCTAGTACATTTCTTTTGCTTAAACCATTTCAATAATACACATTTTTTTCCTAATTTTTTTCTTAGTACCCAAAGTTCATGGGAAAAACAAGCCTTTGATCACTTACGTGGGGGATTCTACTGTGCTGAAGTGTGAATGTCAAAATTGTCTTCCTTTAAATTGGACTTGGTACATGAGTAATGGAACTGCACAGGTAAGATGGTATTTCCTGGGGCTAGGAAGACGATTCAGTTGGTGAAAGTGCTTGCCCTTCAAGCTGGAGGACCAGAGTTTGGATCCCCTGTACCCATATAGAAAGTGAGGCACACTAGTAATCCAAGTGTTAGAGAGGTGGGAGACAGGATGATCAGGATGATCCCAGAGGCTTGCTGGCCTCACAGTCGAGTATTGCTAGTGAAATCAAGATTTAATGAGAGACTCTCCCAAAAACCAAGTGCAGTGCAATTGTGGAAGGCACTGGATGCTTATCTGTGGCTTCCACATACACCACACATAAAAGCATGCTCACACACCCACTCACACAGGTATACACACATGTAAACACAAAAGATCTTTCTCTGATTTGAAGAAAACAAAACAAGAAAACTTTTAGTTCATAAATAAGATTATAACTGGCTTAAAATTCCTAGGAAAACTAATATTTCTATTATAACTGGTAATTACCAAGTGACCAAGGTAATAAATGGAATTGTCATTGGGTGTTCTCAGGGTACTATATTATATGTGTGAAGACACTTTTAATGCTTTATTGGGCCATATTCAACTCTTTTTTTTTTTTTTTTTAGATTTTGCAATTTATTCTTTAAAAGAAAATTCGTCGAAATATAATTAAAATTTATTTTCAGGATAGGCATGATGGCTTGTGCATGTAATCCCAGTACTGAGGAAACTGAGACAGGAAGATTGCTTTGTGTTTAACCTGGACCAAAGAAACGGGACCATTTAAAACCAGACTAACCAAGGCTGAATAGCAAGGCTCTGCTACAAAACAAAATTAGAAATAAACAAAGGAGAGACTCGTTGCCTGGTGTAGGGACAGATGCCTGTAATCCAAGACCTGTGGGAAGGTGAAGCGGGATGATCGTTGTGTTTTCAAACCATGTATAGAGAGTTTGATGATACCTCAGACTCTGTAACAAGGCACAGCCAAAGTATTTGTAGTTGACAAGGCTAGAAATAAGTTTAATAAAAAAGCCTCACTTTTTGCCAGTAACTAGGGACACAAAAAACAAAATGCCAGACTCCCTTTCCAGCTTGTCTCCTGAAATATCCGACACGTTTCACCATTTGACAACCATTTGAGCAAAAAAAAACAAAACAAACGAACAAACAAAAAAACAAACAAAAACAAAAACAAAACAAAAAAAACAAAGGTAAATTTGGTCACTTAAACTTAGGTCTTGGGTTTTTTTGGGTCATTGGCCCTATGGGGTGCTTTAGGCATTGGGGGAAGGAGTGGGATGGTGCATTTCAAAGCTTTATACATCTAAGACAATTGACCTTATAGAGCTGTTGGGAAGAAAACAAGAGTGTCCAGTGAATAAATTATCCACTTCCTCACTCAGATTGCCTCAAAGAGCTTGAAACTTGGGACATGGTATTCTAGGGGTACTCTTATCATTCCTTGGTGCTAATGAGTATTCAAATTAAAATCCCATTGAAGAAAATCTGTAATTCTATATGGAGCACATGAAGCAACAGATCTTGTAATGAGGTGTTAATTTCGTCTGAAAGAAACTGGATGCTTTGGAAGAAAGGCCGGGGAAGGAGCATGTCTGCTTCTGTGATAATGATAATACTTTAAAGCTCCAGGAAAATGGCTGGAGGCAGTTTAAACAAGGAGTCCTCTGCCTTTTGTCTTATGGCTGATTAGGGCAGGTAGCTGGAAATGACATATAAATGTAAAACCAAGCATCAGCTGTGGTCTTTGGAATACATAGCCTAATAAATTCATGCAGACGTGATAGCAGACAAACTGGAGCCTGAGTCAACTTATATTAACGTCATAGAATGTCCTTCTGGGCATCCTTGTGCTTTTCTGTAGGAATCATTATCCTCTTACTTTGGCATTGAGCCTGGATGAGACAGGGCCAGGGAAGGGGTCGCAGGTCAACATTTTAATTCAAGTACCATTTCAAAATGAAAGTCATCATCGGTGTCAGAATTAGCTCTGAACTTTTTCTTAAACTTCAGTCTGCTGATTTATTGTCTCTGATTCATATGGTGGTTTTTGTCCTATTATCAGTCCATGCTGCCTGTCTACATAGAGATGGGCAACGATCTTTATTCCTCTTCCCAAATACATGTGCAGAGAATTCTTCCTTGGATAACCTCTGAGAACATTTATGTGCAGATTAGCACTTAATTGAACATCTCAGGCCAGTGATTGAGGAGTAAAGGCATCAAGTGTCCTGAGAATAAAATTTAATTTAAATAGACTAAGTATAACGGCTTCTAAGTGTGAGTGTGTGAGCCTGAGGAAAACCCAGTAGATCTCAGAAGCTAGTCTACCTGGGAGAGGAAGAAACTGGGGCATGAAAGGGGGGAACTGGGGTCTAAGACATCACAGAGAGCTGGCCACTGGAGCTGCTCCTGGCCGTCAGTGTAGGGAACTAGTGCTGTCAGGCTAGATTAATCTTCAGAGGAATGGCCAGAACACTGTCTTTAGAGGAGCATTGTTCCTTTTGTACCTGTCTGTCTTTGTGGAGAGCTAGTCATACATGAGAATGAAAACCCAAGATGACTGGACCTGATTTTCTGCCTTGAATTCTCACCTAATAGTTACTAATGGTGACCTAGACATACACTTGTCTAGCTGAATAGACTTTCCCCCCTTTGCTTGCTGCTGGAATACCAACGCCCCGGTGACGTTAAAGCTCTGTTTTATAGAATGTCTCATACATTTTCATATGCCCCTTTCTGGTAAGTGGTTTCCTTGTCTCCATCTTTTCAGCCTTGCTCAGAATAAGATCACATGGGACACGTATCTCTTTTTGCATTATGTAAGGGGTTTAATGTCTCTTTGCCTTAGGTTCCCATCGATGTTCACGTGAATGATAAGTTTGATATAAATGGTTCCTATGCTAACGAAACAAAGCTCAAGGTAAAGCACCTTTTGGAGGAAGATGGAGGATCCTACTGGTGCCGGGCAGCCTTCCCGTTAGGGGAGAGTGAGGAACACATTAAGCTGGTTGTGCTGAGTTTCATGGTGCCTCTCAAGCCATTCCTTGCCATAATTGCTGAAGTCATCCTCTTAGTGGCCATCATCCTGCTTTGTGAAGTGTACACGCAGAAGAAAAAGAATGACCCAGGTACGATAATCACTTAATTATGATGCATATTATGCTCTGCACACTACAAGTTCTGGGGAGAAGCTGGAAAGATGGCTGGGTAGAAGCATTGGTTTAAGAAGTCTAAGAACCTGCACTGAAGTCTCCAGAGTTTATAGTGCGAGCCTCTATAGTCTCAGCGCTCCTAGGTAAAGGACAGAGGTGAAGGCAGATCTCTGGAATTTTAGGCTAGCCAGCCTCACATACACAGTAGCAGAAAAGAGCAGGAAGATCCTGTCAAGGTGGAAGTCAAGGACGGACAGACACCTGAAGTCAGGCTGTGACCTCCGTGCCTAAGCATTGATCCTGCAATACCTGCATTGACACAGGTTGACGTGCACAGACACAGACACATGCACGCATACACTCAAAGTAACTAAAAATGGTTTGTAACGTGTTTCCTACTTGGACCAGTATTTGTGGTTGTAACAGTCGTGGTGATGTTCTTCTCGAAGAGTGTCATAGTTAAAATCATCTTTCTTCTCTTGCTGCCACTAAACACCAGTGAGGGAATGTGTGTTGACATGGGGATTTAGATAAAAAAAAAAAACAAAATAAAACAAACAAACAGCCCTGGTTGCTTAGTATCAATGGTGTCAAATGGTTGGGTTTTTTTTTTTTAACTTAAATAATTTATTTTGACCATTTGTGTCAGGGTGATTGCGTGTGTGTGTGTCAGTGCTTGTGTATGCGTGTGTATTGGAGGTCAGAGCGCAAACTTGAGTGTCATTTTTAGGAACGCTGTCTACTTTATTTTGGCAGACGGCCTTTCCTAACCCATTAGGCCGGAGTGGCAGGCCTCTGAGTTCCATGTGCCCTCTTGTTTCCCTGTCCCCGCATTGACATTACAAATGTGCATTAGCACATCTGGCTTTTCATGAGGGGTCTGGGTAGTGATCATCGAGCCTCGTTCTTCTACAACAAGTGCTTTATGACTAAGCTGTGTCTCCATCTCTATTTAAAAACGACTTCATCAACCTTCTAGATTCCTACAGAAGTCAGGGTTCTTTCCTGTTGTTTGAAACCCTTATGTGCTGGGCTATTGGATGAGGAACCTTGAGAAAAATTGTCCCTTATTCTATATTTATTTTTTGATTTTTATACAGTTTTTTTAAAAAAAAAAATTTCAGTGGCAGGGTGGAGAGATGTCTCATACATTTAGAGCACTGACTGCTCTTCCAGAGGTCCTGAGTTCAATTCCCAGCAACCACATGGTGGCTCTCAACCCTCTGTAATGGGGTCTGATGTCTTTTTCTGATTTGTCTGAAGACAGTGACAGTATACACATATACATAAAATAAATAATTCTTTAAAAGAAAACTTCAATGACATCACAGTTTTGAGAAAAAAAAATCCTAGGGTGCCGAACAGCTCTTGACCAGAGATTGAGGTAAGGTCTGGCATCCTGTTAAGAGGGAGCAGAGGAAGCCATAGCTACTGAAGGAGCGTCTGGTCTTTCCCTGGGAAAGTGTTGTTAGGAGGAGGTTGAACTGAACCTGGAAAAGTAGCACGGAGTCCTTAATGGCCATATCTTTTCTGTTTGTTGTCGTACAGATGATGGGAAAGAATTTGAACAAATCGAACAGTTGTAAGTATTGTTTTTTTATTTTTTTCACTTTTGTAAAATGCAGATAAATATGAAATTAAGTAAAATGTTCACAGTTGGAAACAAAACAAAAGAGGATGCTGATATGCATGCTGTTTTCTGTATACATCCGTGCGATGAAATTGGTAATCAGAATCCACCCTCATCACTTCTGGTTTTGTACTTCTGGTTTTGTTTGTGCAAATGTTTTCATAGTGCTACTACTATATACACTTGTTAAGTTCTGTGTATAAGTGGTTAGGACAGACTTTTGTGCACAATAATCAGAAATGAGTATTAATTCTTAAGTGGTTCTTTACCTTGGTTGTGTTTTTGATCACTGATGAAAACCTTTTTGTATGGTCTAGTTAATCTAATTCTAATTTTTACTAGATGTAGCAATTATCTATTGCAGTGTATTTTTTTTGTAAAGATTTCTTTTTTTTATTGGGTATTTTATTTATTTACATTTCAAATCTTATCCCCTTTCCTTGTTTCCCCTCTGGAAACCCCCTATCCCATCCTCCTCACCCCTGCTTCTATGAGGGTGCTCCCCAATGACTCCTCCCACTCCTCCACACCCTGACATTCTCCTACACTGGGGCATCCAGATTTCACAGAACCAAGGGATTCTCTTCCCACTGATGACCAACAAGGCCATCCTCTGCTACATATGCAGCTGGAGCCATGGGTCCCTCCATGTGTACTCATTGGTTGGTGGTTTAGTCCCTGGGAGCTCTGGGGGGGTCTGGGTGGTTGATATTGTTTTTCCTATGGGTTGCAAACCCCTGCAGCTCCTTCAGTCCTTTCTCTAACTCCTTCATTAGGGACCCTGTGCTTGGTCCAATGGTTGACTGTGAGCATTTGCTTCTGTAATTGTCAGGCTCTGACAGAGCCTCCAAGAAGATAGCTGTATCAGGCTCCTGTCAGCAACCACTTCTTGGCATAAGATGATAATATTCTTGAGGGTAGAGGGATGGCTCAGTGGTTAAGAACATTTGATGCTCTTCCAGATGGCATGTGTTTAATTCCTAACACCTACATAGCAACCTACAACATTCTATTGGTTTTGATATTGTATTTTTATTTTTAAGTCCTTTTTAACAAGAAATTAAAAAGGACAATGCATACCAAAACACATAGTGACTGACAAATATACAGATATATAACATGAAAATGTTTCCTGTGATAAAAAATTAGTTCCTAACTAAATTCTAGAGTATCTAAAATGAATCACAGCAAGGATTGATCTAATTGAGCTTAAAATACCCTTGCTAATTTATACCTAAAAGACATTTTCAGTGATGGCTGTAATGAAATTAGGGATGGACCACATGATGTATCGGATTCCAAATTTAAAATAAAAGGCAACCTCACTCTTTCTGTTATAGTTTGAGTCCTGTTGATATTGCTTCTCAAGATGCTGGAGAGAAGCAGTAAGTAGGGCAAGCTGTGGAAGTAAAAATTAAATTGCATGGGACTGGTAGTCCACTGTCATAGCAGTTCGGATGCAGCCCCCTGGCCCTAGTGACTACGCAGGAGTGGTCAGAGACGCTGGGCATGGTGGGGGTGAGGCAGAAGAACTGACATTACAGGGCATAGTATAATTATCCTTACCTACATGGATGGCTGTCACACTTTTTATTACTTTAAGAAATTAGGAAGATTTAAGACTTAAAGTTCAGCTGTGATGTGCTTACTACCCTGCCTTAATTTTATGCATTGTGAACATCTGGTGTTTCCTTTTCTTTTTTTTTTTTTTTTTTTTTTTTTTTTTTGACACAGGAAATCAGATGATAGCAATGGAATAGAAAACAATGTCCCCCGGTACAGAAAAACGGTAAGTAAATTACTTCTACAGGATAGTAAAAGGTGATTTTTAATAGATTAAACCTTACTTTTTTCAGATTCATAAAAGGCCCAGTTCATTGTGTGCTTGAATAAATTTATTTGCACAGTTTTAGGAGAAAATATAGACTAATACAAAAATAGTGATATCTGGGGCTAGAGAGATGGCTCAGCAGTTAAGAGCTCTAACTGTTCTTCTAGGGGTCCCAAGTTCAATTCCCAGCATACACGTGATGGCTCACAACCATCTGTAATGGGATCCAATGCCCTCTTTTGGTATTCATGAAGGCAGCTACAGTGTATTCATAGACATAAAATAAATAAATAAATCTTTAAAAAAATAATAGTATCCTTTTCTACCAGAAAATAGATGTTAATAATCCTGTCTCAACATTATAGATGGTTGTGAGCCACCATCTGGTTGCTGAGAATTGAACTCAGGACCTCTGGAAGAGCAGTCAGTGCCCTTAACCACTGAGCCATCTCTCCAGCCCCTGTCCCAGCCTCCTGAATACAGAGATGACGTGCTTGAACCATCATACCCAGTGTTGCTTCAGGATCTTTATATAAATATACATTTTCTCCCTTGGGCTAGTTTTCTTCAAAAGTTTCATGTAATTTTTAAATTCCCATCTCAAAGTGTATTTTTCTATTTTATTTCCACACATGTCCCTATAGTTGATGCGATGACGTCACCCACCAGAGCTTAATGTCCTTAATTGATTTGTAATTGTCTTAGTTCGTCATTGTTTGAACTTGCTTTGCCCATAGTTGGCAGGCCTCCTCTGCTTTGCTGCAGTGATAGTGAGTTATAGTAGATTACCATGGCATTAACTCTTTCATTTTGCTTTCTTTAACTCAGGACTCTGGGGATCAGTGAATCCAAAAAGAACATTTTGCCTTGGGAAGACGTACAGCACTGGAGTTTGAATTTCAGCATTCATTGGAGAACATCCGAGTTTTAGATTTTTCCGAAGACAAAGATGCCCTCACTGTGCCCAGGAGTAGTTTCGTAAACAATATAGACCATCTCCTACCTAAAGATGTATTTTCATTGTGTAATTGCTTTTCATTAAAGCAAGGTACATTGTTTCAGCTGTGTTCTGTGAGCTGTAACCTAGATAATAAAGTTTACCCTCTCTGGGAGATCAGGGGGACAGGGCAGACACCAGCAAAATCAGTTAATAACCCACAAAGTAAATATTGCTAAAGATCTGTTTATTACCAAAGAATTTATTAAAGAGAAAGTGTTTGCCAGTTGTGTTAAAAGTGTTTGCCTCAACCGTACCCATTACCTATAGAAGTATTTGTAACAGTTCTCATGTGAAGTGTATCCTGTGTTGAGTGTGTTATCCCTGGGAAGTGGAAACTGTGCTTTCAATATCGGGGGTCACACTGCAGTCTTGACACAAAGATGTGCTTTTGGTCCATAAATAATGCTGCAAACTAAGGGAGTTAAATCAAATGCTTGTGCTGTGGTCATACAACACCAGAGCTTCTCATCTTTATTGCTGTCCTTAGTACTCTCTCTACCCCAAGCCAAAGTGCTTCTCAGCCTTAAGTAGGACATTGTCCTTGTTTGGACGTCATTAGTCTTCAGATCCATGTGGTCACAGCACAGTACCGCTCCCTGCATGTCTCTGTGATTCATGGTTTCTGGCTACCTTCATTTGCCATCGTTTTCTGGTACCTTAACTGGCTAAGTGTGTAAAAATGCATTATTGGTGTTTTCTGGTAATAATTCCCTTGGCTAATATGCATGAGTACCATTGTACTGTTTTTAGGTTGCTGGAAATGCCTTAGACTTAACTTCAAAAACGTATCTGAGATATTTTATGAACTCAGGAGAACAAAGTCAGTTCAGCTCGTAATAGACATGGAAAACTGTCAGTGGCTATAAATGAAAGAAAATGTAGTGAGTGCCTTGGATGGTTGGATAAGGTGTCCCGTGTGCTGCTGGGTTTTGTGACACACTGCCTCAGGGAGAAACAGGGCTGCAAAGGGAGACCAACTTGGGGTGATAGTAAAAAAAAAATCCATGGTTCTTGGTGATTCATTGATTAGATGTAAAAAGAGTCCACTGGTTTAAAAATGGAAACTATAGAAATGTATGTATACCTTTTGCATTAGCTATGAAAAGTGTAAGATTTCTGGTGGGGAAAATTATGTTGACACCTTGCTCACCTAATGTTTACCAATATTTATTAGCAAGAATAATACATAGGAAATAGTTAGGACAGCTGCTTACAGTTCTGTTGAAACAAAATTCAGTATTTTCTCATAAGATTATGATAACTGCATGTGTGGATTTTTATTGAACAACATACCTGCTGGTGGTAGTTAGCACCGTTTCCCCCTTTAGTTGCATCAGCCACACATTTGCTTTGCCTTCATTCAAGGCTAATTTGACATGCCCATCTTGATGATCTCATGGCCACCAGTATAAATAGCGTAAACATTTTGAATCCAAGGAGTAGTCCACTCAAGACAGCGTAACTGTGGTTGGATACATGAGCAGAACCCAAAGAAGTAACTTTTCTTGAAGGATTCATCTTTTCCCTTTGCCACCACTATTTAAGTTGAAATCATTTTCCTCAGAAAAAAATCTGTTACCCAGAGGTAGAATCATCTGTAACACTTCTGTAAGACACTGAAGTGTTAATGGGCATGTGTGCTGTTTATTACTCTAAAGAAGATAAGTTATCTCAGTAACTTGAAGTAGAAAACATTCTCAAATATTGAAGATCATTTTTAACCCTTCAGAGTCTCTCTGGAGCACTTCTGGGAACATCTATTAACTAGCTTCATGGAAATGAAGAGAGAATTATCTAAGGACCAAATGTAAATTAAAGGCTGAAGCAGGAAAACTCCTGAGTTAATAAAGTAGACATCTGGGAGATTCTGTTAATCTTTCCAATAGATGGGATTTCAGCATAATGTTTAGACTTAATGATGCTACAATAATCTTCAATTTGGTTTACATGAAAATATGTTCCCTTTGGCCATCTGCTTATCCCTAGCTAGCTAGTCCTTCCGGCTCAAACCTAAAATTGTTTAAGCCTTTTTCTTCCTTGTTTTGTTGGCCAGGGATACCTGTTTCTCTGACTCTTAATCTTTCATTAATCCTCAGAGCCTGTCTCACCTCGCCTTCTCCAGCTGTAAGAGTGTGGTGTAGGTTTCCCTGCCTTGGCCTCGTGCATTTCTCCATTTTTCATGGTGCTTCTCGGTCATTTTTCCTTAAACACAAGGATTCACATTGATGGTCAGGGCAGGCCAAGCCCAGCTTCTTTTTGCCATTTCTTAGAACTGCACTTCACCTCGTCACTGGTCGCCTTCCAGTGTCTTGAAGTAGCCTAGAATCTGTCTCCGAGGCTTTCCCCATCCTGCTCACTCAAGGGTACCTTCAGCGTGTTAGGGCTTAGAGGAAATTATCTTTCTCAGTGGGGCAGGTAGCAGCTCATGTGCTCACATAACTCCATGTTTCTTTGTGGTTCGTCTCCTTCCTTGATTCTGACTTTTGGTTCTGTGTTATAAGTGTCGTGTAATGTGTATTTGGAGTGGTGTGGAGTTTAAATTTCTAAGAATCACTTATACTTATTTTTAGAAAACTAATTTTAATGATGACGATTAAAGTTGCAAATAAAATATAGAAAAACAGGTTGTGTAAGTCCTTCAGGTGTTGTACCGGGTACATCACACGTATTCTGGTGGGTTTTCGTTCCTATTACCTTTAAAGTCAGTCACGCATAAACCTAATTTTTACCTTTATTTAATAAGGTAACAAATAGGCTCTAATTCTACAGGATTTTAGAGATTATATTTCTTTGTATGGGACAGTTGAGATCTGGCATTTGTGTCAGTAACATATCTTTCTATCTCCCCAAGTCTTGTATAGTACCTCAGAATTTACTTCAGAATTTAACATTAAAAGCAGCATGTTACAAAAAGTTTTACTAAATTTTGATCATCCTGAACATACTTCTTATCAAATTGATCAAAAGAAGAAGATACCCTGTCATTTCTACCTATGTGCTTCTGGCCCTCATCTTTAAGGCACTTAATTTTCCCCCCAAATTATTTGCTACTAAACTTCCCCCCATATGAAAGTGCATCTTTTTTTTTTAAAGATTACTTATTTATTTTATGTATGTGAGTACATTGTTGCTGTCTTCAGACACACTAGAAGAAGGCATCGGATCCCGTCACAGATGGCCGTGAGCCACCATGTGGTCACTGAGAATTGAACCCAGGACCCCCGCCCCCCAGAGGAGCAGCCAATGCTCTCAACCACTGAGCCATCTCTCCAGCCCCGAAAATGAATCTTGCTTTTTTTTTCTTTTTATTGGATATTTATTTACATTTCAAATGTCGTTCCCTTTCCTGGTTTCCTGTCCATAAGCACCCTATCCCCTCCTCCTCCTCCTCAAAATGAATCTTTCTAATTGAGTAAATTTACACAAAAAATTAGGGAATTCCTTTTCAGTGGTTCAGCTCTTGAGTGAGTTCAAGTATGTGTTTCAGTATTAATCGAATGGCACAGTGCCTGCTTGTGGTAATCTCTGAGAAAAATTTTTACTGAGTGGGTGAAAATAAGACTTGATTTCTTTGGAATTTTAAGTTGTACATATTTAGGTACTTAGTCTGTCATAGAAAACTGAAATCATGTGCCCCTTTTTTATTTGTTCTGAATCTAGATGGTCAGTGACACGTTCTGCTAATCAATCAAGTTCCCCATTAACGATGAGGAATTTACTCATTGAATGTGGCACTTGCTAGGCACTCATTGTAAAACATGCTTTGACATGTTTTGTTTAATTCTCGGTTTATCTCAGGTCATAAAGACAGTTCTCTCTTTTTTATCAATGTACAAACTGGCTTAAAGACATTAAAACTGTCCATGCTGCCCTGATGCACATGGTCAGAACTGAAATCCACATTCAGCCCCAGCTGACGTGACCTACCTTGTTCAGCTGCTCTGAACTGCTAAACGGATACTTCCTAGGAAATGAGAATATTACCCATTATCCTTTTCCTTTTAGTTTGATTCTTTTAGGTGGTCAGTCATAGCACAAGATCCATAATCTTACTGTAGTTGGGGAGACCCACGCCTCACCGTTCCTGTGTCCTCACGCCAGTGCTGGGGAATCAACACATAATTTAGGAAGTTTTTTTTTTTTTTTTTCTGGCTTGATTTGTCAGTAGTGAGAATGACTATAACATTTATGATCCACACACTGAAAATGAAAGGAGACGCTGTATTTAACTTCACTGACACGTGGAAAGCGGGGTCTCTGGTCTCACATTTAGCCTGGGGGGAGGAGCTGGCTGCTCTGTGGGTGCTATCCCAATGCGGCAGCGAGCTGGAGCGACTGACAAAAATGAACTCTCATGGAAATAGCTGACTGCAGGTAATGCAGAGAAATCAGTGTTTTCAGTAAACATCAGGTGCGAGCCACCACGGCGAAGTACCTATAATGACATCATTTGCTCAGCTTAAAGTTTTATGACTTTTAAGTGTCTTTGGATGACAGGTTTTGCTGGCATTCGGGATTTCAATGCACAGGACATAAGAGAAGCCGTCGAAGAACATTCTGCTTTTGCAGCTGCGTGGATGAACTGGCCAGCTCCTTGGAGTTGTGTATCTTCTGATTCATTGTGTAGTAGGTGTGTGTGTGTGTGTGTGTGTGTGTGTGTGTGTGTGTGTGTGATGATTAAATTGCATATATATTGCATATATTCACATATATAATTGCATATATATAAAATATATATTTTGTCTGTCGTGTTTAAGGGATTTTCAAGAAGAATTACTTATATAATTTTATTTCAGAACATTATCGCAAATTATTTTTCTAAAGTTTATTTGATAATCATGAAGATACTACATTTCTTGCATATACAATTAATGATAATGCTATTTAATGCTGCAAAAAGAATAGCTGCTTATCCTTTCTACCTTTTAAAAGAGATATTTAAGCACAAACGTTTAGTTCTATGTAAGTCAAGGACCATTGATTATATTTTTTAAGGTTGTGTTTCTTTTACATGTGTGTTTAGATTCTTACCCCTGACTTTCTGTATTATGTAAATAGCACAAAAGCATTAATATAGGAACACCGGAGAAATATCCATGTTGCGTAAAGATTTAATGTACAATTAAGCTAAATAAAATGTACCCTGTGGGTTAAAGCTTTAAGTATTAGGAAATGTATTTTCAAGTTTTTCATTTTGAAAAGAGTTCTTTCCTTTTGTATGTTGTGTGTTCGTGTGGGGCCTGTGGGGGCCAGAAGAGGCCATAGGATTTCTTGGAGCTGGAGGTCAGGGAGTGGTGAGCTGTCTGTGTGGGTGCTGAAGACTGAGTTCTAATCTCCCCGGGAACAGTGAGCAGTCCTGGCCACTAAGCCACCGCTTGGGCGCAAGTCTTCCCTTTCTCTTTTTCGTCTTTCTCTTTCTGCATTCTTTCTTTTTTGAGACAGGATTTCTCTGGCTGTCCTGGAACTCCTTAGTATACCAGGCTATCCTCAAACCCATAGAGAGCCATCTGCCTCTGCATTCTGAGTGCTGGAATTAAAGGCCTGTGACACTGCTACCCAGTTTTTTTTTTTTTTTTTTTTTTTTTTTTTTTTTTTTTTTTTTTTAAAGTTTAAAGGTGGTGTCCAGGCCAGAGAAACCACTGGTTTTTATTCCTGTGTGTGCGTTAACCAAAACTTAGGTTTTGTTAAATAAAGTATTGTCCTCAAGCCCAACACACGAAAAAGTCTTAGCTGAGTCTGTTTTAACATTAAATTGAAAGTCAGCCAGAAAGCAATTTTCAAAACACTAAAATATGTTTTGAAAGTTTAAATTACAGCTATGACCATGATTTGTGTTTTTTATAGAGCATTTAAAATGAAACTGGTATGCAGATTAGTTTGCTTGTTTTCCTGGGTAATTTCCTTTCAGCTTCTTGTTACCAATTTAGACTGATTCAGCAAAAAATGGTTGCAAAATGATTTGGGTTTTAAAAAACTAAATATTTGGAAAAAACCTCTATGAAAATGTCTAATGTTATAAAAAGAGATCTCAAATAGGGCAGATTGATGAATTTAATAATCCCAGGAAAAGATACGTTATTTAAGCAAGGCACTAGATTAGTAGATTACATGTTATATTTGATTCCCATCTTCATGAAAGTACCATGGCTAATAGCTAACAAAGTAAGTGTTTGTCTTCCCTACAATGTGAGGCCAATTTACAGAAGAGAGCAATTGTATTTTGTGATTGCTTTTAAGACTAATGGCTTGTGGTCAACTTGTAGACAGAACAGCCATGTTTTTACTGTATTCTTGGTAATTGCAGCTGATAGTGTTAGGCCTCAGAAAACAAAAAGTAAATGATTCTCGCTTTAATCAAATGTTACTACTAAGATAGAGTCTCGAACTGGTTGTTGAGGCATATGACCAATCCAGCTGTCAGGAGGGTGGAGTAGAAGACTGAGTTTGAAGCCAGTCTCGACTACCAGGGAGACCCTGTTCCCCAAATCAGAACTAAGGCAAACTTTTAACACTGTAAATTGAACAGATTTGGCAATGGTGTATACTGACATAGTCACAAAACTGAGGAAACCTCAAACAATAAGTGAAATTTACAGCAGCATACATGGTTATCAAAGTCAATCAAACAACATAATCTTTCAAATATTTTATGTATGTAGCCTGTATATGCATGTGCACGCATGTTCTGCAGAGGCTAGAAGAGGACATTGAATTCCCTAGAGCCAGAGTTGCACATGCGTGTGAGCTGTCTCAGGCATGTGAGACCGGAACTCCCGTCTTGCAGAAGAGCAGCAGGCACTGTCCACCACTGAGCCATGTCTTTAGCACAAAGACAATGACTGACAGATGTTCTCTGGTATCTACACCGGAAAGGACAAGTTGAACAACGGCAGATTTGTGTTAAGAAATCATGACATACTCGCAGAAGTAACACAATGTTACAATCAGGCTGATGCTACCTATCAGAATTCTGTATGTCCAAAATGATCCTTAAGCAATGTAATGACCATCAGGACCTTTTAAGTGGAGAACAGCAGGGATGAAGCTCAGTGGTGGGCCACTTGCCTACCGTCTAAAGTCTCCAGCTTCACAGGAAAAACAACTGAAATTTAACGAGGGACAACTGAGCACCTTTGACATTGGTAGGCTAACCTGGAAAAATATCAAAGAAAGTCCTGTGAATAGAAAAGGAGTAATGAGGAATTTTGGAACAACAGTGCATGAGGGCAGATAAAACCAGCATTTTGATCTTTCTGTTGTGCTGGACTGGAAAAGCCCAAACTACAGAACTGCACTGCTTGTCAATGTAATATAAGTGTAAAGGAGACAGTGTTTATACCAGTGGAATAAAAAAGGACATAAAGAAGGCAGAATTCCCATAATTCATTCAGCTGGTAAAATGTCAACAGTAGTAAATCTGAACCATGTGACATTGTGTAATGATCTACAAAACCCTTAGAGTGCCCATTAAGACAGCTGTTTAAAGGCCTGTGGCAAATCATTACTGATTCAATGAAACGATTAGTGTTTGGGATTGGGGTATGGGGTGAGATAAAAGAGGGTGTGGGGGAGACAGTAATAAGAATGCCAAACAAAATTATCAATGAAAACTCTAGACGATGCTCTAGTTACCCCTGGGATACAGGGGAAAGCAGTAACGGCGAGAAGAAATGGAAGACGCGAGACAAGCTAGCAGTTTGGGGCTTTACTAATATTAATAGTACTACAAATCTCAGTAACTTCCACATCGATAACAGACATTGGAGATACACAAGTACCCAACTATCTGCTTATGAGAAGCTGAGAGCAAAGGCCTGGAGTTACAAGTCACACAAAAGACTTAACCTGAAAGGAAGCCGGAAAGGCTGCATTGATGTTACATCGACTGGATGTCAGGGGAAGAAAATTACCGGAGACGGGAAACATTAGGCAAGGGTAAAAAGAAATCGACACACCAAGAAGATTCATGCCAAATGAACACGTCGTAAGGCATACCAGGAGACCCACAGCAGTCACTGATAGACCTGAAAGGCAGAGCTACAGTTTCCATAAAAAAAAAAAAACAAAAAAAAAAAAAACTGCAGCACCCATCTCTCTATCACTGAGAGAACAAGTTGAACATCAGTGGGAGGCTTTGGGGTCTCAGCCTGTAACCCCGGCAGCTCCAGAGGAGAGGGGTATCGCTGCAAGTTTGAGGTTATCCTGAGCTACTGAGCAAGACTAAAACAAACAAACAAACAAACAAACAACAGCCCCAATAACAAAAAAGAAACAAGGGGGAGATTATAGGAAACCCCTACATGTGGATAACACACACACACACACACACACACACACACACACACACACAGGCGAGCATGCACACATGTGCACACAGAAGCTGATGTATGTGTGTTCGCCTGTGCACGTATGCACGGGTGCACGCAATAAAGTGTAACCTAAGGAGAAACTTTAGAGGGAAATTTCAAAATACATTTGACAGAAAGAAACTAAATGAAATTATATAAGAACAAGTGGTATTGTTCAAGAGTCACATCACGAGAGACACGTGTGGCTGTAAATTCTTGAGTTGGCAAAGGCAAACAACAGAGCCTCAGGTCAGCCGTAGTTTAAAGAAAGCAGAAAAGACTGAGATAGTCCAACACAATTGGTTTTCCTTTCCCAGCTAGTTACGGGCATGACCGCAGAATGCATGGCGGTCTCCACCGGCAGAAGAAAACAGATAATGAAGACAAGGGGAGAAATCAATGAGGCTGAAAACACAGGCCACAGAAAATCAATGCCATAAAAATCCATTTTTAAAATAAAGATAAATAAAAATTGGCAAGGTACCAGTAAGGCTGAAAAGGAAGACAAATATGACTCAAAAACTAAATAAGTAACCCTGCTGTAAAGGACAATAAAGAAACAGTACGAATGACTCTCTTATCATTTTTAACCTTTTTTGAGATTATAATATAGTTATACCATTTCTCCCTTCCCTTTCCTCCCTCCAAACCTCCCTTACACCCCTTCTCACCCTCCTTCAAATCCATGGCCTTCTTTTTACTGTTAATCTTATGTATATATGTATAATACATCTTCCTAAATATAACCACTTCAGTCTATATACTGGTACTTGTATGTTTTCAGGGCTCACTGTTTGTCACTTCCCTGGGGGAGAGCATCTCTTCTACTTCCGGCTTTCCTCAGTTGCCTGTACACGACCCTTACAGATAGATTAGCAGTTTAGCTGAAAGGAGCCTTTCAGCTACCATGCAGACTGTCTACCATGTGCCAGGCAAACAAAATAACAGAAAAGCTGCACCACTCCAGGGGGTCCCCACTCGAGATGCATGAATTGATCAACCTCACGTGTGGAGACAAATGCTTTCCCGCTGTGTTAAACTTCTGAGGTAAAGATTTGTTTTTTTGTTTTACGGGCCATGCCCAAACTAGTTACCTTCATTTGAAAGCTTACTTTTAATTCCTCTGGGGCTACTTGTACACGGTGTGCTATGCTTGCCCCACAGTGAGCACCAGCAGTGAGCTGCAACTCTGCTAGCCTAACGAGCATAAAACAGTGGACACTCTGTACTGTGCATACTATATCTAGTAAATCACATGAGTTTATAAAAGTGGCTTCGTGGTGGGTGATCTTGGCCAAGTTTAGCTTAGGCCAGTGCTCTGGCCAGGCTTCAAGAGAGCCAGACTTATCCTTGATGATTGATTGATTGATTGATTGGTAGGTTGATCTGTGTGATTTCAATGTAAGCTACTTCACCTCAGCTCACCGTGGAGTTTGGCATCTTCCTTCCTTCCCCTTGAAAAACAAATTAATCACAACAATCGCAACCTCAATATGTAACAGAAAAAGAAGCAAATAATAGATACTGAAATAACAAATACTGACGGGGGGGGGGTGCCCTGAAACCAGGTCTCTTGTACATTACTTGTAGGAACATAGGGGACACGGTGGACGGAGGCATGGCTGGTTCTTAAGATAACAAATACACTAGATGATCAAGAAATCTTCTTCCCAGCATTTGTTTCAGAGAACGGAAATAATAGGCCTCCTCTAGAGCTTTTCAGGACTGTTTGTAGACCCCAAATAAACTGTCTTAAAAAATAGGTGACTATATAAACAACTTGTGTTCAGTATATTGCCATAGTTTAACATTTAAATGTTCCCCCAAAGGCTCATGTGTTAAAGGGCTTAACCCCCACTAGGTTGGCTCTCTTGGGAAGTGAAGGAGAGTTTTAGGAATAGTTTTATCATGTGCTTCTTGGTGTGTTGTATTGTTTAGCCACAGGCCCAAGGTGGCAGGACCAGTTACTCACAGACTAAAGTGTTTGAAACTACCTGGAAAAATGAACCATTTCTCTCTAGGTTATGTCTGGTGTTTATTAGAAACCTGACTAATAGACCCATGGCATGTGCTTCCCAATGGAAGGGAGCAGGTTACTAATACACACGTCTTATTCGACATCGAGCATATTGAAAGTGCATCTCTGAGGGCAAGACTGCATTTACATGAGGTTCTCAAGATGACAAGGCTATATCGATGCTGGAGTTTGCCAGAACTAAGACTGCTAGGGCAAGGAAGCAGACGTGGGTCACAACACAGCAGCTACAGGAAAATCTTTGTGGTAACATATTAGTTTCATATGTGGGTGACTTTTGTGAATCTGTGGGATACCCATGCCAGTTTCCTTCTTTTGATATTGAACTATAATCACTGAAGGAGGGAGCTAAGCTGAGAGACATAAGGGCCCTATCTGAGCCACCCCTGCAAATCCTGTGTATCTGTAATCGTTCAAAAGTAAACATTTTAAGAACACTCTACTTAATAATCACCACATGTTTACCACTGGGTTGGAAAAACTTGGTATATGTTTTAAGTTCTTTACTATGGTTCAGGCAGAAAAATCAGCCCTTAAAGATTAGCTAGAACCATTAATAAAAAACGAGATATGGTATTAGCTGCAAGCTGTGGACATTTAAGTTATAAGGTCTTACTAGTTTGCCTTTGGAGAAGAAAACGTTTGTTATCCTATTTAAATGATAACACATTGAAAATTTTGCCCTATCACATCACATTGAATGTGTGTGTGTGTGTGTGTGTGTGTATGTGTGTGTGTGTATGTGTGTGTGTATGTGTGTGTATGTGTGTGTATGTGTGTGTATGTGTGTGTGTATGTGTGTGTATGTGTGTGTGTATGTGTGTGTATGTGTGTGTGTATGTGTGTGTGTGTATGTGTGTGTATGTGTGTGTGTGTCTGTGTGTGTATGTGTGTATGTGTGTGTGTATGTGTGTGTATGTGTGTGTGTGTATATATATATACATATATATACACATATACATATATATATATATTTGGTCCATAGGATATTTATTCTGTGTTATTGTAACCATATACATGTAAGAGGGAAATGACATACTCTAGCTTGCTCATTCTTATACTTGGCCATAACTTTAATAGACACTTCGCGATAAAGAAAAGTCCTCCTTTATTTTGGAAATAAAGGATCTCTTCAGGTTGAGTTCCAGCTGTGCACATTTACAGGATAGATATTCATATCCACACCGCTCCTCTCTCGTAACGGCATTAGCCCGTGCTTGCTTCTTAAACGCGATTCTGCAGCTATTGTGTAAGTACAGCATGGAGCCCGGGATCGGGGACAGCCAGTCAGGGTTCACAGTGGCTTGCAGAGGCAGGAAGCAGGTTGTGGGTATCCCCAGCCTCCAGCAGTATGTGTTTCAGAGAGGAGCAGACGACCTCTCGTCGATGACCTTGTGAACCAGCTCAATGGACATGCTACGGCGACTATGACAGAAATCATTTTTAAGTTCTGTGTAATAAATCTATTCAATGCTTTAAAAATTCCCAGGATTCTGAAAAGGGTTACCAAATTATAGTCTAATTCCACTCTTGATTATGTTCTGGGCTTTCCCATGTTGGAGGAAAGAGCCTTTCTGTGAAGAGTCAAGGGTAGTTTAAGTATGATTGTTGATGAGAACTCAAAGTTCACGTGTTTGCTCTCATTTCTTTTCATTATTTTGTGACAATAGGGAAATTAAGCTTAATCCTGCCCTCTGTAAGACTATTGCAAGCATAACGCACTGTGAATCAGCCATCTTACGAAACCGAAGAGTTATTCTGTTTCAACAGCAACCTCTTACCTTGTACCCTCCAGCTCTGTACTTGGGTGATTGTTTATATTATATATTCCATATTAATGAATCATACAGGACTGCTAGAACTTGGCCTCTGTCATTGTCTCATTCAGCAGACATTCTCCTGATTCACCCAAGTTCCTGCATGTCAGAATTTCTCTCAAATTTTTTTCTTATTTTCTTTTCAAGTTACTGTGATAAAATACCCTGATAGTAATTCAGGGAGCAAAGGCTTATTTTAGTACACAGTTCCAGATTCCAGTACCTTGAAGCAGGAAAGTCGCAGCAGCAAGATACTGAGAAGGTTGATCCTATTACATCTATAATCAGTAACAAAGTGTAGTGTGTACACCCATGTGAGTGCTCAGTTCACATTTCCCACTCTTACACAGTTTCAAGATGGCCTGCCTAGGGAATGGTGCCTCCCACAGTAGGCAAATAGTTACGATAATCTCCCATCAACATTCCCTTATACCAGCTTAAATCTAGATGATCTTTCACTATGACTTGATTCCCAGTTAATTCTACATTGTATTTAGTCAATCATGAAAAACTAACAATCATGGTCCAGCAATGTCTCAGCAGGTAAAGGGGCTTCCTAAGAAGCCTGACCACCTGGTTTAATACCCAGCAATCACATCCTGGGAGGAGATAACTAACTCCTACAGGTTGTTCTTTGACTTCTGCACATGCCCCCCATATACAAACAAATAAAATATGATTTTAAATATAAAACTAACCAGAACTGCTTTAAATGCTAGATAGCATCTTCTTAGCCATTAGTTTTTAAATTGGAGTTTTCTCCCTTTCCTATCCGTCCTTGGATATTTCCAGAATGAACATGTTCCCCTTTGATGAGGTCCCTTAGACCTTTATAACTTTCAAAATTCTTGTTTCTTTCTTTTGATTTATTTTTAAAGATGTAGTCACTATTTTATGTATGTGAGGACACTGTCACTCTCTTCAGACACACCAGAAGAGGGCATCAGATCCCTTTCCAGATGGTTGTGAGCCACCATGTGGTTGCTGGGAATTGAACTTAGGACCTCGGAAGAGCAGGCAGTGCTCCTAACAACTGAGCCATCTCTCCAGCCCTGTATGTATGTATGTATGTATGTATGTATGTATGTATGTATGTATGTATCTATCTATCTATCTATCTATCTATCTATCTATCTATCTATCTATCTATCTATCTATTTATTTATTTATATTTTTTGACAAATTTTATTTATGATTTGACAATTGAACCCAGCACCTTCCCGAGGATAGACAGTCACTCTTCTTGTTGATCTACATTTCCAGTTCTTTATAGCAATTTTCAGTTTGGGGCAGAGTTTCTCTGAGTTGCCCAGGCTAGGTTTGGACTTACTTCATAAGCTAGGCAGGCTTTGGAATTTGGTCCTCCTGCCTCAGCCTCACTGGTACCTGGGATGACAGGTGTAGACCACTGTTCCTAGTGATTGGCTAACTTTCTTGTTTATTTGAGGCAAGGTTTCTCTGCATTGCCCTGGCTGCTTTGGAACTTGCTCTGTAGACCAGGCTGGTCTCGAACTCAGAGATTCCCTGCCTCTACCTCCTGAATGTTAAGATTAAAGGAATATGCCACAAGTGCCTAGTACAGGCTAACTATGAATGGCTTATCTTTTTAAATTCTTAATTAATTAATTTCCCCTTCTCCAAATCCTCTCACCTCCTCCCCATCTCCTGACTCACTGAAATCCACATCCTTCCTTTCTCTCATTAGAAAACAGACATCTAAAAATTAATAAAATAAGATAAAAACCAAGCAGAAGTGGATAAAACAAACAAATGGAAAAAAGAACCTAAGAAACAGCACAGAAACACATGTGGACTCAGACACAAAAATTCCATAAATACACAAAACAGGAAACCATAATATACAAGCAAAAGACTTACAAGGTTAAAACAAATCCATACAAAGCATTATGAGACCAAACCAAACAAAACAACACACACACACACACACACACACACACACACACACACACACACACACACACACACACCCACCCACACGCACGCACAAAACAACAAATTACAACCCTCTACAAACACCATTGAGTTCGTTTGGTGTTGGCCATCTACTGGTGAGTTTGGGGATTGCCCGTAAGTGCGGCTTGTCTTTCCAGTGAGAGCTTCATTGGAGAAGACTAATTTTTTCCTCTGTGAGCAGTCATCAACTGGAGACAGCTTCTGAGTTAGAGACGGAGCTTGTGGTCGGCTTCCACGATCAGCGCTGGGACCACATCTGCCTGGCTATCCCTGCGTGTGATGGTGCAGTCTCTGTGAGTTCACACGTGCAGCAATGCTCTTGTATCTGGAAGACACCATTTCCTCGACGTCTTCCCTCATTGACTCTTTCAATCGGTCTGCCTCTTCTTATGCAGAGTTCCTCCTCTTAGGCAGAGCTCCGAGCAGCAAGTGAAGGGATTTAATGAGACATCCCATTTAAGAGGAAGTGTTCCAAAGCCTCCCATTCTCTGCCCATGGCCTGCGCTTGTGTCTCTGCGCTAGTCCCCATCCGCTGCAGGAGGAAGCTTCTCAGACGATGGCTGAATAAGGCACCGATCTACGACTGTTGCGGAATGTCACGTGGATTTACTTTATCGCTAACTTCCTTTAGTAGAACACTAGTGTTTTATCTTCCCCCTAGGTCCATGGCCTTGCTGGTCTCAAGCTCTTGACCACCAGGACCATGTGGGCTATGGGTTCCACCTTATGGAGTGGGCTCTAAATCCGACCAGATTTGGTTGCTCCTAAAACTTTTGTGGCGCTATTGCAGCAGCATACTTTTCAGGCCAGTCATCATTGTAGATCTGGAGCTCTGGTAGCGTGCAGATTTCCTCTCAGCACCATGAAAGCTAGTCACCGGGGTGAAGGCTCTGGGTAACAGTCACTAGCTCCACTTCTCTGTGTCCAGTCAGTTATGTAGGTTTCGTTTCCATAACAAGGCCTTGCCATCATTTTTTTTTTTATTGGAGAAGAACCAATAGCCTTGGCAATAGGGAGGGTTTGTCGACAGTTTTTATGGAATTCCTTTGGCCTACAACTATTTGAATCTAACCTATTTCTGGTACTGGAAGTTTTGTCTGGTGGGGAGATGTGTCTAGTTGGGGCTTTGTCTCCCCTGTTATTTGGTGATTCCATTTAGATTTCTATCATATATACACAGACATAGACACAGACAAAGACATCATATAAATATACATCATATACACATACACATATATACATATACATATATGCATATATACATACACATGTATATGTATATATGTATTTACTTGGTGGTTTTGTTTCTACTTTCCTGCCATGAATTGTTACCACCTTTTCAGTCTACCACTTGTGTTTCCATAGACTTCATATTCTCTTTAAGGGTCTCGAACATACTCATAATAGCTATTTGGATGTCTTCTGCTACATTTCCTCTGAAGTTTTCCAGGCCTACATTAGTAGGGTTGCTTTTTTCTGTGTGTTGATGGCGGCGTTTTTGCATTGGTGGTTAGGCATGTTGCTTTGGGAAGATTGTAAATCCAGATGTTCTATCTGGTCTTGTCTTTCTGAGTAGATGTTCTGTTCCTTGGTTTCAGTTGCCCTCTCTGGACCTTGGGAAAGGGCCCTGACTGTGGGTTGCCTGGACACAACTGTGTCCTTGACAGTTGTGGTCAGGTGTGTGTGTGTGTGTGTGTGTGTGTGAGTGTGTGTGTGAGCATGTGTGTGAGTGTGTGTGTATGTGTGTGTGAGTGTGTGTGTATGTGTGAGTGTGTATGAGAGTGTGTGTGAGCATGTGTGTGTGTGAGTGTGTGTGTGAGAGTGTGTGTGTATGTGTGTGTATGTGTGTGTGTGAGTATGTGTGTGTGAGTGTATGTGAGTGTGTGTGTGAGTGTGTGTGAGTGTGTGTGTGTGTGTGTGTGTCTTGGAAGAAAGTGATTCTAGGTATTGGGGGTCGACAGGAGGGGAAAGAGATGGCTAGAAGGGATGGGCCGAGAAGTTCCACAGGAAGGAGGAAATCTGAGTCTGTCATAGAGTTTAGAAGGTCCCTGCAAGTGTTCTGCTCCAGGGCTGGCAATGGGAGTAGGAGATTTGCTATGGAGGACAGAAAGGAGAGTGAAGATTAGGAAGAGTAAAGCCTACCTGATTCCCAGGCTGGGGTGGCCAGCGGGTTCCCAGGCAGAGAATGCTTCAGGGTATTGGCAGTGGACACAAAGTTCTACAGAGTCCCCAGGGAGTAGAGGCAGAGACAGACAGGCCCCTGCGAGTGGTCTGCTAGGGAGCTGGAATGAGATTCTAATCAAGTCCACTCTTGAGCAACAGTCTTGAATTTTCAGTTAGTATTATTTTTCTTTTGAAATATCTTTTATCTTTTGTTTGATACACCCACTTTGTTTATGCAATTTATTTACTGGTTTGTGTTTGATTGCAACTCACCAGCCTCTTTAAACATGGGTAGTTTTGGTTCCGGGCAGGACTCCTTAGACCTTTTAGGTTTATCTAGGTTCATTTCGTTCCTCCAATTCTGTCACACTTTCCTAATTCTCCGTTTCTTGCCAATTTTTCCCCTACACCTTTGAAGTAACAACTACCGCTTAAAGGAATTATTCGTAGATTGGCTTGCCCATAGATACACAGAGATAGATTAGAGGGACCTGCCCCCAACCCCGTGGCACTGGGCAGGAGGTAAGCATTGTTAAACGCTGCTAAGGAACTGGTAATGGTGTCTTTCTGACAAACCCGTTTTTAATGTGTACATTTCTTTTAAGCCAGCTAAAGGCGTTGGCGACTGGGTGATTTGACTCCCTCATGAACTGCTGTTAGGCCCTTCTTTGGTGCTTTAGTTTCCAGGAGCAAGATTACGAGTCAGGTAGCACGACGAATTGCCCTTATGCCCTCTGATGCTTTGCACACTCTACAGATGCGTCGAGGAAACTCTACCACAGCCACAGCTGTTTGTTGTTAAAGCCCAAATCTCGCCCTAGGTGGCATTATCTTGGCTGCAGCAGCTCTAATTAGCTTATCCCAGACTTTTGCCATCACCAGTTATAGGAAACAGTGCCACTGCTGTTTGCTGTGTTTTTTTTTTTTTTTCTTTTCTTTTCTTTTCTTTGTGAGACTAGAAGTCCAGCATTCCTTTTGTTACACCAGCAGAAGGCTTGCCAAGGAAGCAAACATTGTCTTCTTTTTTCCAGGGCATTCTGTTGTGACTGGTGCGAGCATAGTTCGTCATTTGCATGTCTGTTTGGGCCAAACATTCTTGCTGTAACCACTTTTCCCCCTATAAACAAATGGCTGTTTTGCTTCCTTTGCAACTCAACTGGAAGAAAAGCCCCTGTAACCTCTCCTGTTGGCCCTTGGCAACATGAGAAGCATAAACTGCTCCCTCTGAGCTGCCTTTTCTTTCTTACTTTTCATCCCGACAATAATAAATTGAGTACACTCAGGTGGGCTGAAGTTTGTGACAGGAGGCAAGGAAGGTGGAAGCTGCCTGCCGGCTGTGTTGGGCATCGACAGTGATGACAGTGATGATGGGTGATAGGAGAGGGGCAGAAAGGATGGAAAGAAGCTAGAGACAGTAGGGAACGGTGACAGTTAAGAGAAGGCAAGACAGGTAAAAGCCAAGAATGAATCAAAATGGAAGGTGGCGAAGAACCAGGGAAAGAAACTGCAGGCCCTACTCACTGGAAGCATTGCCGGGAGCTGCCGTAGCTCTCCGACACACGGATTCAGGTCCGAGAGCTGTCTGTCACTGGCTGCTCAAGAGCAGTGACATTTAATGATGGCGGGGTGAAAGATTCATTACCCGAAGCCTATTTCCACGCTGTAATATTAAGAGAGTCGCCACCCTTTGCTGCCTCCTGCTACCTAGTGTCTGCGGTTGCTACTCGCTGCCAAGAGTTACAATAGATGGCAGGCAATGGGACCATTGGCAATTCAGACTCAGAGCAATGCCTTGGGAATGAGTATCTGTAAGTCTGGAGCCAGTGGCCCCTAGCTTCAGGGGTTGGTGTTGTAAGCCAGTGCAGCCCCAAGACTTTGGTTGTTCAAAGGTAACCCGAGAGTGCCAGCATTTAAAGAGTGTCTCATCGACTCATAGCAATGGAACCCACCCAGAAAATTAAAAACACGACTCTCATTGATCCGTCTGACCAATAAGTTTTTTTTTTTTTCCAGCTGCCCTAAGCATAGCCATTTTTTTCTTCTTCTTCTTCTTCTTTTTTTTGCTTTGGAGTCAGTGATCTCTTGCGCCCTCTGGTGTTTGAATATGTCAGTGCCTTTAACAGCGTCCTGAGAGACTGAAAATCGGAAAACATTGGTAATCCTTTTCTTTCATTGCGGTGAGGGGAGAGCCTCACTTTGGTATATTTTCCCAGCCTCAGAGACTGGTGCTCGCTGTAGGGCGATGCCTACTTCCTGTTCTTCGCTGTTTGCTGCTCTAGGCATCTGGATAATAGACATCTGGTCAGAGGGGCCACTGAACCTAGCTACTCAAGGACACACATTGAGAGCCTAGTCACAGATTCACTTCTTGCCCCTAGGAAAAGTCAGAGACCAGGCAACCTCTCTTGGTCCTGAGCTGTGCCAGTTTTAGAAAAAGGTAGATAAAGTGTAGTATCTCTTGGTAACCATTTCATGTGACCATTCTTGTTTTCTGGCTTGTGCGGCGAGCCAAGACATCTTACTGTGTTCAGAAGTTATAGCAGTAACACATGCATTCTTGTTGGCTTCTGTCTCTCAAGAGGAGTGAGGATGATGACTTCCTTAACTAATATCACTGTCCCCAGGCTTTTAATGTGATGAAAGAGCACAAAGATGTGGCAGAGAGGATACAAATTTACTTTTGTAGGTAAAGTTACAATTAAGAAAACAAATATCACAGGGATGGTGGCCACATACTTTTAATACCAAAAAAGAGGCAGAGACGGGATGATGTCTGTGAGTTCCAGGCCAGCCTAGTTGACAGAGCAAGTTCTAAGACAGCCAGGGCTACACAGAGAAACCTTGTCTTGAAAAACCAAAAACCAACCAAACCACAACCACCACCACCACCACCACTGCCACCACAACCACCACCACCACCACCGGCACCACCACCACCACCAACAAACCGAAACACAAAATCCCTAGCCCTGAAGCTTTAGTTTCTAACCTGGCTCTGAGAAGGTACCACATTGCTATCTATGCTCTATGACATCATTTTCACGACTGGGTGAAAATACAGCTTGAATTCCCACTCTCCAAACTAGTTCATTAAAGTCGACCGTTGGAAGTTTCCTCTTGTTATAAGAATAAGCACTACCTAGTGTTTTTGCTCTTAATCTAAACCACAGGAAATTTATCTATCAATCTAACTTTTCTGTTTTAATTGTATCAATCCGTTCAAAGGTCCGATTCCTTTTGTATCTCTGTCTCCACAGTGGTGCACACAGACTAAATGGGCTCAAATTAATGTAATAATGTTTCAGAAAAGTAACAGGAGTGAACTTGGGCTGAGTGCCTCTCAGTCCAAAATGATAGTTATTAACAGCCAGGGGCCAAATGACCTTGGTTTTGGCTGATTTAAAAAGTGTGATCACAAAGAAACGAACTCCAACTATGCAGTGGGTTTTGCAAAATCTGGGAATTTGTGGCAAAATGTTTTAAGACCATTGAACAGAGATCATAAGTCAGAACTCATATAATCATTTACTTTCAATTTTTCTTTATACTACAATGGAGTGAGGTAGAGTTTGGTCAGTGACCTATGGCAAACCCTAAGCAGTATTTAGTGAGTGAGAGCACTGAGCGTCTCCAGTGTTTTCCTTTATCAAAGCAAAGCCTTAGGCATCCTGGGAACTTACTTCTGGGAATGGCGGTTAAGAGCTTTAGAGAGATCATGAGTTGAAACTACCATGTTCTCTTGGAATGAGACAATAACCCAGTTGAGAAAACAGAACTTTCTCCCTCTGTTTCTTCCCTAGTCTCTTCTCTACCCCAGGCATAATTTTATAATCTTGAAAGACAGAAATAGGCTTTGCAGAAATGTGGGGAGCAGAGTTGTGACTTACACTATAGAGTCTTCTCACTTTCCCTCTTACCCACCACACCCAGGCATTTTTACAATAAACGTGTACTGAAATATTGACGCTTTTGTTTTTGTAAGACCGTGAGCATCACTTAGGATTCTAATCGGCATAACTAAGAAATATTTTGTACATATTATTTCATCCCAATCGTGGGGATGCTAGTAATGTGATTTAAAAGCTTTGTTTATGATTTTCCACAAGTTCCTGATTCTTACTCACCCAGCAGTGTTGTAGGGACTGCAAATCAATATGTAAGAGAAGCCATTTTGCCTTTAAAGAGCTGACAGGCTCGCACTGGATAGAAAGGTGAACAGCAGTTTTCAATACAACATGAAATAGGCTTGAGTTTGAGTAAATAATCTCTAGAATAGAAATAGATAAAAGCTCTCACACAGCGAGTTCTTCTCAGAACCGGGCCTATTCCTGCTAGCTTTTGAATGAACAGCTTCTCAAATCTCAAGTCAAAACAGTGTCTCGCTTTCAGGCACCAGGTCCTTGGGCTTGCCTCTGTGACCCTCCTACTCTGTGCTGCTCCTCCAGCCAGGTTGCCTGCGTGAATTGTAACTAGGGCACAGCTCTACCCAAAGTGAGACTGACCCTCTAGGTTTTCAAAAGGGTTTATGCTTCTTCTCTGCCTAGTTTAACTGAAGATGTGGGAAAGTTACTTTCTCTAAATTCCCTATGAAATAGGAAAGACCGGTGAAGAGTCTACCGAAGGTTTCACTGCACTGGAAGTCAGTACAACACAGGAGATAATGTACAATTATATAGTTGCAATTATACACTGCAGGATTGTGTGTGTGTGTGTGTGTGTGTGTGTGTGTGTGTGTGCATCCACGCTTGTGTTTCTAACCTCTTCCTATTTATATCCAGGATGTCTCCAGCAATGAGAGAACCAACAGTCTTTCACTCAGACTGTAGAACAGGCATGCAAAACAAAACAGGGTGACCCACGTCCATCCTTAACAGCCCATGGCATGCATCTGGGCTCTTTGTCTTTCAGAAGATTAACATCTTTCCTGTGTCATTGACTATGGAAAGACATGTTAAGCAACACATTACACTCCTGTCCATAAAATATCCATATCCAATCAACCCTAAAGTCCTGTAGGATCAGAATATTTGTAGAATTCTGAAGAGGATAGATAGATATTATTAAAAAACATGTTCAGTCAAAAATTACCCAGTCCATGTGAGGAACAACAAAGTCAATTCACCCTCTTCCCATCAAATTCCCATCAAAGTAACAACAACAAAGCAAACAGCAGCAGCAGCATTCAAACCCCCAAGTCACGTCAAAGTGAACCTGAAAACCAAATTTAATGTTTCGTCTCAACAAAGTTGTCTGTTTCTTCTAAGTAAAAATTAAATCAACAATATAATAATTTACTGAATGGAAATTTGAAAAATCTGTAGGAAAACTTTGTCAAACCTCTCACTTTACCACTTTAACTATGCTGAAGCATGTAAATGGGACATACGGTACATGATTCTATGAAAAAAGTACAATTAAAGTTTCCTTACCCATTTGCCCATTTTACTGTATAATTCTGTAGGTAAGTGGATGCTTACTTGATGTCTATCCATCCATCTAGATATTTGTCTATATATTTATCTAACTTGTGCACCATCTATATCTACCTATCATCCATCTATCTCTATCTATCTATCTATCTATCTATCTATCTATCTATCTATCTATCTCTATATTTATCAATGGTCTGTGTCTCTGTATAATCTATCAGTTGTATCTATTTCCCATCCTTCCCTTCCTGTCTCTATGTAGCTCGACTCTGACTGTCAGAGTTTTAGTCTGAGACGTAGTATATCAAGCAGTATCCCAATTGAATTTACCTTCTAATAGGGAAGACAGATAAACTAAGGGCCGAAGAAACACTGGCTATATTAGCTGGATTAGTTAATGCTACAAAAAGTTAATGCAGGACATGCAAAGCCGGGCTTTGCTTTTGTGTACAGTGTAGGGATGATCATATCAAATTCCTAGAAAACCTGAGGAGAGAACATTACATTCTGACGTGAGAAAGTAAAGAGATACAGAAGCTGTAACTACATAGTGCATTCAGCAGGAGCAGCAGGAAGGGCAGTTACATAGACAGCGAAAAGAGTGGAAGGTGGAAACACGAGAGAAGAATCATGTGGGAACATTAAGCCATAGAAAGAATTTTGAAATTTTTCTCAGTTTCATTAACAAAATTGAAGTAACAAAAATTATGTATCCGTTTTACCTTCAGAAAGACAGTCAGTTCTCATTCACACAAAGACGCCATGATAGGGGCTGGGGAGATGGCTCGGCACTTAAGAGCCCTGGCTACTGCTGCAGGGGACTGGGTTGGACTACCAGCACCCATGAGGTGTCTCACAATTGCGTCTAACACCCGTTCTTGGTGATTCAACGCTCTCTTCTGGCCTCTGAGCGCTGCAAGCGCTTGGTGCACAGGTATACCTGCAGGCAAAATAACCATAGCCATAAACATAAATAAACAATGAAAAAGGACATCAGTACAAGCATCCTGGTCAGCTTCAAAACTAGCAGGATTGGGATCCTTGGGCTATCTGGTTAGCGGTCAGAATGTGACTTCTGATTCGGACACTGACGTGGTTTTAGTATCATTTGAATATTCCATCCATCAGAAACCACACAAGAGAAAAGAGCTTCCTCTATCTGCAAAGTCCTGTGTTGGAACAAACTCAAGACATTTCTATTTCAATCCCATGGAGTAGAATTGGCCCATAGGGTGACCTTTACCTTTGAGAGAAACTAGTCAATGTTGTCCTCACTAGAACCAGGGCTTCACTTTTCAAGTGGGTAGGCACTGGAGAACTGTCACTAAGTTCTGAAGTTGTGAGAAGTCATTGGACAGGGTTGGGCACTGCATAGATGACTAAATTATCTATTTGATTGTTGTGTACAAAAGACTCAGTAGTCAAAGCAGGGGAACCAGCTTGTAGTCTGTGACCATACACTGCATTCTATTGACACAGCTCTAGAGATGGTCTAATAGATTTTTAGGTACAAAGCTCATCCTGTTATTAGCTGCATAATCAGAGGCTGCACCCTGAAGATTTTATTTCCTGATTTATATATTTAATCTCCGTTTGAAAAGATCACAAAGCCACTTGATGACATGGAAATCTCCTTCTACTCCTATTCCACTGAGGTTCTTATCAAATCTCATTAAAAGGAAGTTTTACCTGCATTTTTAATAAAAACAAAGCTTGCACAGACTTGGTTAGCACATGTTCAGGTTTGGGTGTTACAGGGCTTCAGAGACACCAGTCTAGACTTGAAAGCTGCCCAGTTCATGGCACAACCTTGTGAGGCCAAATCTTTTAAGTTCAGAGTCCATTAGAGAATCTGGCCTAAGTTTGAACTCAGGTAAACAGGCTGGTACCTAGCATTAATTTCCAAGTTGCCCCCTCCCCCGCCCCCAACAAAACCTGAGACTAGCTCCAGTCTCTAAACTAATCCCCAACAAGACCAGTGTCTCCAGGTTATTCCCCCAACAAACCTGCACCCCAGGTTACACCCCCCCCCACCTAACGACCACCAATGCAGAGAGGAGCAGAAATTAAGTTTGTGATTGACTCCCAGCACCAGGCAATTATGTTAAAGACCACAGTAGCTTTCCAATTAGATGCCCCCCCCCACTTGCTGCTTACTATAAAGTCTTGCCCCATAGACATTTGGGGCTCCCCCACCAGCAAAACTGTCCTGCATGATGGCAGTGAGCTGTGGGACCCGAGCTAGCTCAAATAAAATAAAGACCCTGCTGTGAGTTGCATCAGATTGGCTCCTGTCTGTTTTGGGGGGATTACTCAACATTTCCCTGGCACTCCAACCTCACCATAAACATTTCCCACACTCTCCAGGGAGCCTACATGGACTAGATTTAGAAACACAATTTCCATCTGTGCTGGCTAGTTTTATAGCAACTTGACACTTTAGGACCGGGAAGCATCAGGACCAATCAAGAGCTGATCTGATGCAATCACACAAGGGTCTTTACTCAGAAGCTGGAGTTTGGACTTAACTCACTGCCGACCCACAGCATGCCTTTGGTGGAGAAAAATCTCTGAACACTCACGGGGACAAGGTTTTATAGAAAATGGCAAGCAAGGGGTGAGTGTTTCCAGCCTGGCAAGCATCTAAATGGGGGTCTACTGTGCCGTTTACCATCATTGACTGGTGCTGGGAGTCAAAAGTCTGCATTCCTCCTGATCAGTGGCTGTTAGGCGGAGGCGGGCTTGTAACCTGGAGGTACAGATTTGTTGGGGGAATAGCCTGGAGACTGGTGCTAGACGCTGGATTGGTTGGGTAGGGGTAAGGGGAGGTCTTGTTGCGGGGTAGCCTGGAAACCGGAGCTAGGTATCGGCCTGTTAGTTTACTTGAGTTCAAACTTAGGTCAGGCTATCTAAGATGGAGTCTGAACCCAAAAGATTTGGGCTCTCAACAAAAGCTAAAGTTGTCAGAGATGAGGGAACATCAATTGAGAAAATGCAAGCTTTAGGGCATTTTTAAAATGACTGACCCACAGGGGAGGACCCCGCCCATTGAGGGTAGTGCCAGCCCTGGGTCCTGAGCACTGTAAGAAGGCAGTCTGAGCAAGCCTTGAGGAAGAAGCCTGTAAGCAATACCCCTCCATGGCCTCTGCAGCAGCTCTTGCCTAGAGGTTCCTGCCCTGCTTGAGTTCCTGTCCTGCCTTTCTTTGATGATGAACTGTAAAAGTGTAAGCTGTAATCTTTGGGTCAGAGTGTTTCATCCCAACAGTAATGACCCTAACTAAGGTACCACTTACTGTGAATAAAGCTGCAATGAACGTAGTGGAGCGTGTGTCCTTGTGGTACGGTAGGGCATCTTTTGATTATATGAGCAGGAGTAGTATACTTGGGTCTTGAGGTAGAACTATCCCCAATTTTCTGAGAAGCCATCAAATTGTTTTCCAAAGTTTGTGTTGTACAAGTTTGTACAAGTTTGTGTTCCCACCAACAATGGAGGAGTGTTCCCCTTGCTCCACATCCTGGCCAGCATGTGTTGCCACTTGAGTTTTTGATCTTAGCTATTCTGACTGGTGTGAGATAGAATCTCAGACTACTATTGATTTGTACTTCCCTGATGGCTGAGGATTTTAAACATTTAAGCTCTTCTCAGCCATTACAGATTCTTCTGCTGTGAATTCTCTGTTTAGCTCCGAACCCATCCCCGCCCCCCCAGTTGGGTTAGTGGTTTGCTGGTTTCTTTATATGTTTTGGATGTTAGATCTCTGATGGACGTTCAGGTTGATAAAAAAGTGGAGGGGGAGAAGAGGGAGGGGTTGCTATCAGGATGTAAAGTGAATAAATAAATAAATAAATGTAAACAAATGATACACCACTTACTATAAATATCTCTCCAAGAGCATATGAGATAAAAGAGAGGGGGAGGGTGTGTGTGTGTGTGTGTGTGTGTGTGTGTGTGTGTGTGAGAGAGAGAGAGAGAGAGAGAGAGAGAGAGAGAGAGAGAGAGAGAGAGAGGGACTGTGATAAGAAAGTTTAGGGCTAAAGCCAAAAGCAAAGATAAATTTGAAAGGCTCCGTACATTTTTGATATAATTGTCCAGGGTAAGTGTTCCCTTCCAGCATCTTTAACAATGTCCAGTGTTGGCAGCAAAGAGATGGTGGTTATGCTTTGTTTCCATTCCCCCATCCCTGTCTCCCTCCCACACCCCACCCCAACCCCCTCCGTGGCAAAGGAAGCCTGCCCCAGGGCAAATAGAAAACAGGGAAAGGAGAAAAAAAAAGAAGCTAGGAATCAGGTCATTACTTTTCATTCGCTGAAGTGCATTACCCTTGATTTCTAAGACAACTTGATGTGTTTGGTGTCTTGGTTGTGCAGGTTTGTGACAAGGGGTGCTAGGAAAGCCAACGTGATTCTGCGTCCTTCAGTGATGTCATTGGCGCAGGGCAGCACCACCTAACCAGTCTTGGGACACGGAGGATGTCAAACACCGGTCTTTTTTTTTTTTTTTTTTTTAAAGGGGGCGGGACTGAGAGACGAGACCAACTCCATCTCGGGTTCAGACTCCATGTCAGAGAACCTGACCTAAGGGTGAACCCTACCAGCAAGCCTGCACACCTAATACTGGTTTCCAGGTCACTTCCCAGCAAGCCTGCACACCTAGCGTCAGTATCCAGGTTACTCTCTAACCAGCCTACACCTCCATGTCTCTCCCTAACAACCACCAGTCAGGAGGAAAGCGGAAGTTAAGTTTATGGTTTGGCTCCCAGCACCAGCCAATTATTTTAAAGGGCAACAGAATTTCATAATAGCCCCGCCCCCCCAGTCAGATGTGCGCCAGGCTAGAAACCCCCTTGTTTGTTTGCTCCCCTCTATAAATGCTTGCCTGAAACTGGGCTCTGGGCTTCACCTTCCTGTCCTGCTGTATCAGGGTCAGCAGTGAGGCCAAGCTCCAGCTTGAATAAAAAGACACTAATGTGGTTGCCATCGGAGTGGGCTCCTTGGTGGTCTTTTGGGTTTTCTAAGGGACACAACAGTGTAAGAGATGATCAAGAATTAGCAATGATTTCATTACAAAATTCTTTAGCGACTTAGAGTGACCGCATCAACAATATATGTTCAGTGCAGCATTTAAGCTGTGGGAGGTCCTACATCTAATTTAATGAGAAGAGGCCAGTCTCCTCATTCTAAAAATGGCTAGGAATGAAATTAAGTAGTTGCTCCAGAAGTGGTTAGCCCGTTTGCAAATTAAAGTCCTCCGACTTAGTTTTCCCTCTTACTCTACTATAATTGTGCAGGCAGAATTGAAATAATTATTAGTGAAAGTGAGGCCGAAGTTCACTACTAAAATCCATGAACTAGAAAGCATCGAGTCATCTGCTTTATTAAAAGGAATATCTTCTTTTGAAAGTTTGAATCCTTTCTAATTACATCTTGCATAGTGGGTAATCAAGAATGGAAAAATATTCACACTGTGAAAAAAAAATGAGGGCCTTTAAGAAACTGAAATTGTCCGTGTCTTTAAATTTTCTCTTTGGGAGATGATCAAATATTGCAGGAGCTGAAAGTTGATAATTACAGTGTTTGCCCAGGAAAATGTTACCATATGCTTCCAAATTGTTAAGTGTGAGCCCAGTTTTAATGAGTCATAGATGAGTGATTTAATTGCATTCATTCCTTCTATACTAATTATCTTGTGAAAGGAAATAATATTCTTTTTTTTTTTTGATTCTTTTTTTCGGAGCTGGGGACCGAACCCAGGGCCTTGCGCTTCCTAGGCAAGCGCTCTAACCACTGAGCTAAATCCCCAACCCCATATTCTTTTCCTTTCATGTTGCTCACAGTCAACGTATCTAAATGGTTCCAATCTCAAGACGGAGAAACCACTGTGCTCTGATTTTTCTCCTAACTTTCAAAGTAAGCGTTTAGACTAAGGGGAAAGGCAGAAAGAGACCTACTGGAAAAATGGTATTTTAAACCAGTTCAGTGAGGGCATCTGGGCATCAGAGACCGCAAGGCAAAGGCACAGAGTTGAGAGTCATTGGGCGAAGTAAAAACTGTTAGGGACTGGGGCATGTGCTGTGAAGACCGGGGACAGAGGTGGTAAGATGCCCCGTGAGTGTTATTTGGTGAATCCCCAGCAACGAACAGATAGCACCACACTGTGCAGGGTCTTGAGGAAAGTCTGAAGGTGTTATTTGTTTATAGCTACACTTTCAGAGATGATACAGAGCTACTGCCCTTTAAGTGGTTAGAATTGACTCTGATTTGTCCAAATATCTGCAACCACCTAAATTCCACTTCCCCACCAATCCTGAAGAACGCTGCCAAGGAGTTCAAGCAACTCCAAGAACGCTGAAGAACGCTCAAGAATCCTGAAGAACGCTGCCAAGGAGTTCAAGAACAATATAGGGGATAAGGCTGACATAAAATTACTGTTGAAAAATGAAAATTTAAGTGTTAACGTATGAAAAGTAAATCCTGTATGTGTATCAGTGTTCTCCTGCTGGAAAGAGATGTGCACGGCTTGGGCTCTAGGAACTACTGCTTCCGGCTAGCGTGGGATAATACAGGAAGAGTCAGTCTAGACCTGAAAAAGAGAGACCAGAAGTAGAAGTGACAAAACAAGAAGTAAGACAAGTAGACATTTATTATAATAAATGAGAAGCCCCATGGGGCACCAAGCAAAAACTGTCCTCAAGTATCATCAACTAAAGTGTCCTAACTTTCCTTCCGTGCCAGAGGACAGAGGCCATCCTTTAATTTAAAACTACCTCATGCTGGCAGTCCTGTCCATGAAATATGAGGAAAAACAGTTTGACCTCTACAAACATACTGTAAGAAGTTAAAAAAAAATAAAAAAAACAAAAAGCAAAACAAAAAACCCCCCAAAAACCGAGAATATAAGTATTTTTAACGAGTAGTTTTAAATGGAAATCTAGACAAGAATGAAGTGAAAGAGGCCGGCGTGAGCGAGGAGAGAAAGGAGGATTAGAAAAACGCAGCGAAGATTCAGAAGAAGGAAGGAGTAGCCGCAAAAGAGAAAGACCACAGACAAGAAGGGCTCAGCCCAGGAACGGAATGGACCAATCAGAAGGACTTCTCAATTCCCGGGAAAACCGACTGAGAGCAATCAAACCATTGGCAGAGTTCAGTAAAATCTCTACACTTTAAACATAAAGGCAAAAGGACCTTTAGACTCCAGGTCTAATTAATAAACACCGCAGGCCAGTACATATTTGAGTCTCTCATGTAATCGGTCTATCAGTTTTCTCAAAAACAGCCTGTAAGGCAAGATGGAAATAGACGTTACAGGACATGCAGGTAAACAACAGGACAGAAGGAATCACACGTCACACCAGCGGTTCTCAACGTGTGGGTCGCAACCCCAGCGAGGTTGCAAATCACCTATTAACATTACGATTCACAACAGCGGCAAAATTGCAGTTATAAAGTAGCAACGAAATACTTTTGTGGCCGCGGGTCACCAGTGTTGACGAATTAGTTAAGGTTGAGAAACCAGTGCTCTCGATGACCTTCAAGTATCAAGCCTGTTGGTGAAAAAATCATTCAAGATATGAGGGATTATTTTTATTTTTCCATTTACTGAAAGTCGACTCTTTTCTCACATAATTCATCCTGATTACCTCTCCAGTCCTTACATTGACTATCTTAGTTGATGAGCCAAGGCTAAAACTAAAGTGTGGTTGAGGGTTCGAGAATAGCATACAAGCATTCTGCCCTCTTTACTATCAGAAACTGTACACCTGAATGGGGAAACGGCACGTGGAGGACAAGATAGAATAAACTCAATAACGGATATACAGCAAGTCAGTCATTTCAACAAACATCCCGGACCTAACTTAGTGGTTGAAAGAAAATTATTTTCAGCTTAATTCACAAATGAGACTCAAGTATGCCACATTGGGAAGAACACATTCAAGTCAAGGGATTCAGAGAGGTCAGAAACTCAAAGATCAGAAACGAACCAGGGCCCGGAGGACGAAGAGAGAGCATGGGTTGTTGACAGCGATGCTGGGCAAATAGCAGCCAAGGTACAATGCGTTAGATGGTGCAGAACCACAATCCACGATGGAAACATAATGGTTATGAATACCTGTGCACTAAATTACTATGTGTGTAAAGTAGCCACCATAAACAATGTATAGTGACACTTAGCTGATACATACTCAAAGTCCCGGAATTTTTAAACATCTCTCTAAGATTAAAATGGCAACATTTTACGTTGTGTGTAACATTTTATGTATGTAACAGGCCTTTATACAAAAAAAAAAATCAACTATGTAGATCTTATAGTCCAATAGGTTCATAGAAATGGAATGAAACCAGAACTTAGTTTATGATTGGATATGAAACCATGATAGAGATAATCTTTTGCTGTAAAAGGTAGGCTTTCTTACAGTTGAGATACAGGAAGGCCAACAGACCAAGAGCAAACTGCTACTGAAAAATTAGTTTGGAGAGCTGGAGAAGTTAAGAGAAGTATTGACTTTTCCCAAGGACTGGGGTTCAATTCCCGGGACCTGCATGGTAGTTCACAACCATCTGAAGTTCCATTTCAAAAGGATTTAATTTCTTTTTCTGTCCTCTGTGGATACGACATGCTTGCAGTATACAAATACATGTGGCAAAACACTCATACATAGAAATAAAAATGAGGAAATCTAGAAAAGTAAACCCCAAACTATCCTTAGCCTGTTCAACTTACAGATCCCAAGAGGGGTGTGTGTGCTTTGCCCACAGAGTGCCTTATAAGGAATACCGGTTCAGTAAGGAGGCAGATCTGATGGGAAAACATAATCTTTATTGTGGCTTCAGGCAAGGCAGGGTAATGTAGGTTTTCAGGAGTTCTAGAATATCCTTGGATGGGCTATCCTTGTCTTTGGGAAGATGAAGACAGGTAGAGGATAACCGAAAGTGCTAAAACCTGGCAAGGGTTAAAGGGAAGGGGAGCTGGTTCGTGTGCTTGTCAAATGTGTTTGCTATCTCTAAGAATTACTCCCAGGAAAGGCAACTCCCACTAGAGTCTGCAAGGTCAGAGAATATGAAAGCCACAAAACCACAAAATGACACAATTAACAGACTGATGAATCGGGATATACTTGCAGATTTTGGGAAAAAAATGGTACATTAGGATATATAAACTAAAATTATTGAACTTTAAAAAAGATAAAAATTTTACAGGCAAGAATAAAACTTTACAGGGGAGATTGAAGAAAGGTAACATCTCCATTTACAAATAATATACTGTAAAAAGTTTAAAAGGTGTTCAAGAAGAAATTGTTGGAACCAAAAAGTAAGCTTACAGGTTACAAGGCAGATGGTCAAAGGTAAGGGAAGTCTTAATGCCACAGAATATAAAAAGGAGAAAAGGGGGACAGGAGGCAAAAGGGAAAGGATTCATATACAATTAAGGAAAATTTTATAAAGGGACAGATGGCTGGAAATGTCTAAAATTAGGTGACTATATGAAGCAGAATAACAAAATATGAAATTACAAAATAAGTAATGATGCTAAGTGTAGTGGAAAGAAAATAAAGACTCACACAGTTTAGAAAAACAGTAGCTTATTTCTGGATCTTCAGAAATTGGACTGCCGGGGGACATTCTTTGAGTGCAAGGACCAGATTTTTTTTTTCCTGGGGTTTCTGCTGAAGCCTACCAGAGCCCGCACCTTGGCAGCTCTCCCTTGCTTACCAGTGCCCTCTGCTGGACACACTTAGCATTGCAGTTTGTTTGTCCCAAGTCCTCTGAGATTGCATTCTCTCTGTGACTAAAGGAACTTGCTACATTCATTGCCAATCACAACTGTGAAAACAGGCGGAGGATATATCTTCTCACTTCTCAGACCTCCTACGTATCACTTATCCCACCCGCTGGCTTCAGACTCATCCTTGTCAAACATCAGGGTTATTATTTTTGGTTGATAACCAGAACTAGCCTCAAGAGTAGGGCTAGGTCTCTTTGTATTTCCTTACCAGAGCAGAGACACCCAAGGTTTCTGACCTAATGTTCTAGCCCTAGATCGCAGGTTCCCGATCAGCTCAATATTTAACAATGATTTCTCTCCCTGGATGGAACAGGCAGTATACGGCCTTTTGTTAGAGTGACCAAATAGGATGTCCCTTTTCTGCTGATCCATGAGATACACAATCACTGTCTCACCATGGTCCTCACTTGAGTGAAGGCTGTAGCCTGGTCGGAGGATTGGGATGTCTGCGTCTGACCTAGCTTACACTTAGGATCTGTGCCTCACTCCAGGCTCCTGGAGGCTGTCCTTGGCTTACTGTAGATCAGTGAATCAGCTCTGTTTTTCGTGCAGTTAGCTCTGAGGTTTCTTTTCACGCCTTTTGTGAAGGTTTAGGGCTCTCTTCCATTTTTATTTTTTAATTAGAAAAGTCTCTCTTTTTCTCTGTCTCTGTCTATCCATATAAATGATAACTTTGAAAACGTGTTTATTTTGTGCGTGCATGCGTGCGTGCGTGTGTGTGTTGAGGGTGTGTGCTTGCCTCCTGTGCCTTTGCAAGTCAGAGGACTTGTCTCCCCTCCTTCCCCATATCCAGACTTAGTGGCAAGCGTTTACCCTTGCGGAGCCATCTCACTGGCCTCGGTTCTGAGTTTTATTCTGACTCTCTCACCATCCCCCATGGAGGCAGCTTGTAGCCCATCATGAGATACAAGAAAGATACTAAATGTGTTGCTAATACTCAGATTCAGAGTCCTGTGTTTAAGGGGAGAGCCACAATGAATACTGAGTGTGCTTGGGGTGGAAGAGATGTTTTCCTGTCTGCAGAGAATGCTGTGGGATGAGGCTCTGGGCTGCCAGCCACCTACATAATTACATTTGACTACAATCCCTGAGCCCATTGCAGATCCTATGATCCGATGCTACCTCTCATCGTAGCTTTAAGAGAACTACTAGTTTTCTTTGTTTAAACAATGAGCATTAAAAACAACGTTACCAAAGATTTTCACTTTAGGACCTAGGGGGTCTAGTCACTCTTTCTTTTGAATATAAAATTTTGTAGGAATATGCTCAAGTCCGCTTATTTGCATAGTATCTTCCCTTGCTTTCCCTTTATTGATGCACTGCTAAGAAGCTGAAGGGAAAGAAGATGGCTTGACAAGCTGAGCATATTTGCTATTGGAAGCCATTAAAAGCTAACCCAGGATCTGGAAGTTCAGAGGACTTATGGATCTTCAACTAAACTTATCGTGTTGTCTGTGGGAAGAACCAAGAAAACCATTCAGTTGATTGATAAAGTTGTTTCTCCCATGAAATGTTAATTTTTGTGCCTGTCCCTTTAAAAATAGGCCCTGAAATTAAATGTCTTTGGAGTATGCTATACATTTCTGTTTTGAAAAACCCTCATCAAGGGTAAAAGTCCTACACAGATCAGTGTCTTCTGGGCTCTGCCGAAGCCTGCACACACAGAGCACACATGCTTAGTTAAAAACAGAAACATCGAAAAGGCCTAAAAAAGAGATACTTCCCGTTTTTATTTTTATGTTAAATAAAACACACATATGAATTACTACTTTAAAAAACTCAAGTGTGGTATAAATAGAAAAACAGCACTAGCTTCAAATTCACTGGGTATGGCCTGATAACGGAACTGAAACCAATTGAATAAAACTATACATATACAGAGCCATGAGGCAGGGGGAAAGTTGCAGAAGTGTAAATAAACGTTAACAAGTGCAAGTGTAAATACATGTAAATAAGCGTTAACAAGCCAGTGCTGGGGGACAGGCACAGAGGGAAGGGTTTCTAACAGGTTATAGCACTTGTTTATGACAAACACGGGATATTTCCATAGTGGGCAGAAGAGATATTGCATGCTCCTGACACACAAAATGATTTGTGTCTGAAGAGGTATATTTTACTCTATTGTGATAACCGTACACTGTATCTATGTATTCAAAGGCCATGTGGACTTCATCAACCCAAACATTTGTTATGTGCTAATAAGAAATAAAAGTTTCAATCAGAGGAAAAAAGATTAAACTTGTATCTTGTATGAGTAACTGTCACCAGATGTCTGAATGCACAAAGTATCACTTCTTGACAAGTTTGTAAAGCTTAGGGTAATTTTAAAATCATGACATGTTATTACCAGTAATTGTTTGAACAAACTGTTGCCCCTTGTTTTCTCTTATTCTATTTCTCACTGACTCCAGAACACCTTCTATACCAGGCTTGTTTGTACACAAGCTTTGGGGAGCTTTCTGTGTCTGTGGTTCCTTTTGTGTTCTGTGTTGGCCCCTTTGCTGCCTGTGCCCACAGTTTATTCAGTCAGTCTTTGTAACTACTTGGAGCATTCAGAACGAGTTGTTTAGTTGTCGATGTTTGTTTGTTGTTTGTTTGTTTATTTATTTATTTATTTTTGTTTGAGGCTTCAGTAATGCTGACATCAAATCCTTGTTATGTGTTTCTGTAAGGTTCCATCTTGAAAGTAAAATATCCCCACAGCAGAAATTCTAGGCAAGATGTCAAATGTAATTAAATATCTTTTATAAAACTTGCACTGAAATCAACTGAGTCTCAAGAGCCACGTTCTTTCTCCATATCCCTACTACCAGTAAAAAAGAAAAAAAAAATCCCCTTTATTTGAGAAATGCAAATACATATATGGTGGCATTTAAAAGTAAATGCAGGGGCTGGGGATTTAGCTCAGTGGTAGAGCGCTTACCTAGGAAGCGCAAGGCCCTGGGTTCGGTCCCCAGCTCCGGAAAAAAGAACCAAAAAAAAAAAAAAAAGTAAATGCAAAAAAATGTGTTGTACTTTAATCACCCCTTGTTTTACACCTGGTGCCTTCTTACAGACACAAGCACAGAGCCACAGTCTTATTTGTGATGCCAACTTTTGTAAAAATGTATCATGGACTTCAGAAACAAATAAGTTGGATGTATTAAAGTAGGATGTATTTCAACTAATTATTGAGCAAAGCCACAATTACTATTTTGTGGTTATTAAACTCATCCGTAATCTCTCCTAGAACTCATTTTCTGCAGTCAGGTAGCTCAGACATCAGAGGAGGTGTCCTGGTGTCCTGGTGGCCTGGAGATGTTATTTTTATAATTGCTTATGGTTGTTTGTTGCAGCCAATTGGCCAGGGAGTTGAAACTTATCTAGATGAACTCCATGTGTTTTCCTGTTTGCCCCTATTGTTAGGTAATAATCCTGTTGGGGATTTTCAGTCTCTCTCAGGACTCTCAGGTTTATATTAACCATGGGTTGACAATGAGGGATTAAAGCAGTGGGAAGTGTCAGGAGTGTAGTGTTTGCACAATGAACTTTTATCTGCCGGCTCTTGCTAAGGCTACAAAACAGGCCAGTCTCTTCTAAAGTGACGAGTGAATCAATGAAATACCTTCCCAAGTGGGTACACTAACCATAACGACAAATAAAAACTTATGTCTTAGAAAGATTGTAATATGGAGTTGGGTCCTTTGTGAAGCTGGTTTCTTCTCTCTTTGGAAATGGAGGTATTTTCTGAATTGAAACTGGTAAGAACCAGATCGGTTGTTAGTGTCCCTTCCTCTCTGTAATTCTATACTATAATCGGTTTGACAGGTGGTGGTTGCTTTTACTTTAAAATTAATTCCTTCTGACACTTTATAGATTCAGAGTTGTGTTGATTAAAATTATATGGGATGCTTCATATTTGTGATTGGAAAAGGGGCAACCGCAAAAGACTGCTTCCTCTGTCTCCTCACCTTCTCCCTTTTCTTCCTGCTCTTCTTTTTCCCCCTTCCCCCTCCCAATTGCATTTGGAGGTAATGAGTGCTGGTATGGTAGGCTGCTTTTCCTGTGGTTCAGAGAAATCTGTGCCTGGGAAGGGAACATCATGTGCCAGTTGCCAGTCTCAAGGGAAGAGTCTTAGACAGTCTGATACTTTTTGCCAACATGCTTTGGCAGAAGGTTTTGCACAAAGATTACTTGAGTTAACCAGGACACTTCTACACGGTAAAGCAACGCTGTTGCTGACACACAGTAGGGGGTAATAAATAGACTCTCCAAACCCACAACATGTCAGCACGCATAGGCTCAACACCAGAGAGCCTTCTTCGCATGTGTCCCTTTCACAGGGAAGAGGAGGGACTTTGGAGACACACTCCTTGGGGTTTTACACTCTTAGAACCTGGACTGGCTAAACATTAGCATTGCAGGACGCTCTAGTGGACGAGGGACCAGGGCACAGTCATGACATGGGACTGTTCTTACTTCAATATAACACACTTTTGGTGCTTTCTGCTGGAGAATTGCAAGCAAGCCAGGAGGAGAGCTGTTCCTCTAAATTCATCGGGGGGACTGGTGGCTGCAATGTGTCATCCATTCCTTATCTCCAGGCCCTCTCTCCTATTTGAGAGACTTTTTTTCTCCTGCTGCATTTCCTTTTTTTTTCTTCTCTTTTTTTTCCCTCTATCTTTATTAACTTGGGTATTTCTTATTTACATTTCGATTGTTATTCCCTTTCCTGGTTTCCGGGCCAACATCCCCCTAGCCCTTCCCCCTTCCCTTCCCTACCACTGTTCCCCTCCCCATCCTCCCCCCATTACCACCCTCCCCCAAAGAATCCCGTTCACTGGGGGTCCAGGCTTGGCAGGACCAAGGGCTTCCCCTTCCACTGGTGCTCTTACCAGGCTATTTATTGCTACCTATGAGGTCAGAGTCCAGGGTCAGTCCATGTATAGTCTTTAGGTAGTGGCTTAGTCCCTGGAAGCTCTGGTTGCTTGACATTGTTGTACATATGGGGTCTCAAGCCCCTTCAAGCTCTTTCAGTCCTTTCTCTGATTCCTTCAACGGGGGTCCTATTCTCAGTTCAGTGGTTTGCTGCTGGCATTCGCCTCTGTATTTGCTGTATTCTGGCTGTGTCTCTCAGGAGAGATCTACATCCGGCTCCTGTCGGCCTGCACTTCTTTGCTTCATCTATCTTATCTAATTGGGTGGCTGTATATGTATGGGCCACATGTGGGGCAGGCTCTGAATGGGTGTTCCTTCTGTGTCTGTTCTACACTTTGCTTCCCTATTCCCTGTCAAGGGTATTCTTGTTCCCCTTTTAAAGAAGGAGTGAAGCATTCACATTTTGGTCATCCTTCTTGAATTTCATGTGTTTTGTTCATCTAGGGTAATTCCCCTGCTGCATTTTCTAAGGATATTCTTAAAGAAAGGTCTGGCCACGCTGTCCTGGAAGTGTGGCTCAGAAACAGAAAAGTCCATTCTTAGATACTTCCCTGAAATTCTCACAGTTCCTTTGTCCTCACTTCACTTCTGAAAACTCCGTGTGATTCCACAACTGGATGTGGAATAGGCACAGCATATAAAATCTGAACAATAACGATTTGATCAAACAGCTTAGCGCAAAATTGGCAAAGTGGCAAAGACAGAGCTACAATTAAGGCAGATGTCTCCATTTTGATCGGCACAGTTCTGTGGTCTAATATGTTCCTGTTAATGTAATGGTTTTTACCCTTAATTGTTAATAAGTACAGGCTCTCATTGGTGATTTATTTAGTACTGAAGGAGGTTATTGAAATCAGATATATCCCGCTTCTGATGTATTTATAACTTAATTGGATAAAATATATGCTTGTACATGTAATAATATAAAAGAATATTGATGGGAGGAGAAGTCAAGCCAATTATGAGTAATGATTCCAAATGGAAAGGAAAGGTATCAATTATTTATGTGAAACCCAGGGGAAAAAGTGCTTACGACTGGTGTGCTTTTTGATAAATATTTCATCAGGAATTGTGAGGAATCTTAGGAAACAAGGCGAACATCGTCCTAGAGAATTCACTCTGGGCACTCCATTTTGTTACATCAGGAGTTCTTTCCTATGCTCGGCGATAGAGGTTTTGATAGCTAAGTTTGTTTGTCAACTTGATATACCCAAGAAGAGAGGGCATTGATTGAAATACTACTACAATCATATTGTCCTATGGAGCATTTTCTTGGCTGGTAATTGATGTGAGAGGGCATAGCCCACTGTGGGTGGTACCATTCCTAGGCAATTAGACGGGTAGCTTAAATGTAAGGCCTGCAGAAAGGCAGTAAGCAGTGTTCCTCCATGGTCTGTCTTAGTTCCTTCCTCTGGGTTCCTGCCTTGACTTCCCGGGGCGATGAGCTGTAACTGCAAGGTGAAATAATCCCTCCCCCACCTGAGTCACTTTTGCTTATGGTATTTCTTTTATTTGCCCCATTAATTTACTTATTCACTTTACATCCAGATCGCTGCCCTGGTTATGATATTTCTGACAGCAACAAAAAAGTCACGTAGGAGAGAAATTGCTACCTAAAATGTGTGGCTGTTCCTCTGGTGGACCTAACGATGTTGTCTTTGGGAAGACTGGAAACGTTTCGACTTTTGAGCAGGAAAAGCTGTTGAGTGCTCGGAGCTTGCGGCTTGAGGGGCTGGCTGTCCTGGGGGAGCTTTGACTATAGGAATGTCGAGAGATGTACAGATAACGGATGCCTGTCTCGTGATGTTTTAGGGAAGCAAAGACTTTATCAGTGCTGCTTGTGTAACATTCTGGATTAAAACTCCTTCGAAGTGAAGTCTTTGCTGTCCTGGGACAATGGATGCAGGTTAGCTGGAGTGGAGAAGCCATTTGTGGTTAACAAATGGGAAGCCTATCCTCAGGGTTAGTACATGGACACCAGAATCCAGCGGAGGGCCAAGGCTACCTATCAAGTTGACAGAACAACTTCACAAACATTATGTAAGACTCTCCAACTGGCACTGGATTTGAAGGCATCAACGGGTCATGGACAACACTTGGGACTTGCACTGTGTATGAGGTTCAGAAGACAGACCATGAGAGGCCATGGGTAAAACTGCAACCTCAGTTGCAGTGAGATTCCAACATACCAGAGAGGGCAGGATCATGAGACAGCTGCAGGTATGGAGCAGAGGTGGCCTGGACCCACAAGACAAGCTGTGTCGTTGCAGCTGGAGCAGCTGGAGAAAGCATGGGCTGCTATGGTTTTTTGTAGCCAGAAGATGGGTGAATTTCAGATGCTGGACATTGAGCTACTGGTTTTGCTGGATGTTGGGTTTTGCTTTGATCTTAAATGGCGCACCTGGTTGTGCGTTTCTGAAACAATACATTTGTTTTTCGTTCTTATGGGATTCCTAAGTGTACGGACGTTGTGTCTCTGTGTCTGTAGGTATTTCTTGTGCTTTTCCTTAGACTCCTTTTCCTCAGTTTCTTTGCTTTGTCCTATTCTGGTCAGTTTGTTTCGTGTTACCTTAGTTAACTACTATTCCTCAGATGCCTGTTTTCCAATGAGAGACAGAAATGTCGTGGATATGGATGGGTTAGGAAGTGAGAAAGATCACAGAGGAGCTGGGGGAGGGGAAGCTGTATAAAACATACTGTACAATAATCTATTTTTAATTAAAAAATAGAAAAAAGTATTTGTAACTTATTTTTTATTTTACAGAATTCCACAGTCAGGAGACTTTGGAGGCTTTATAAAAAGTTGGGCTTTTGAAGTCACTGATCAATTTAAAAGACTGTAGAACTTTTAAAAGTTGGATTATATTATGTAATTTGAGATTAGTAGGACAAGTTTCACCCAAATGTTTGAGCTAATATATTTGTATCACACTTTAATCCTTATTGAATATAAAATACCAAATCTAAGTTTCGGAAGAGAGCTTTGTTGGGATATTGACTATAATCTTCCCCCTTCTTCAAACAAGAAGTGATACCTGATGGTTTGACAACTGTTCCAATCACTAGAGAAGAGCCCAGAAGAAATAACTTAGGTAGACTCTGAGGATAGCAATGGAACTTTAGAAGGCTGGAGGAAACAAACAAACAAACAAACAAACAAACGAGGAATTTATTATTGATGACTCAAGTCGAATTAGTTCAAACCTTGCTAGAAATATTCTTGTTGTTATTTCACCAGACAATACTTTCTCATTCTTTATTAAATTACTATGGAATATATGCCCATGGCTATGATAGAATAACATATGTCAAATATTACCACACACATGTGTACATTATATAAAAATGTTAACATACGATCCTTAATGTTGAGAGTCTGCTGGGAAATAAATAAAGTTAGAAGAGCAAGAAGAAAAATAAAAATATGAAAAAATGTAATTACAATCATAAATTATATCTATGTACTTGAAGAATTCCAGTTTTGGGGCATCTCATTTCAGAAGGCAGTGGATGGGAAAGGAGCCACTGAAGAAGTTGGTGTGTATCTTAAATTTCTTTTTCTTGATGCTATGATAAGTTATTTTGACAAATGTAACTTAAAAGAGAAAGAATTTGTTCTGCCTTATACTTTAGGGGCATGGCTATCATAGCAGGGAAGTCAAGGCAGAGGGACTTAAAGATGTTCACATCACATACTACATAAGGAAGCAGGGAGTTGATTGCATTCTAGCGCTCAATTCACTTTCTATGTCAGTGGTTCCCACTCAATTAATACCATCGAGATAATTGACCCCCAACCTGTCCTATATGTCTCTAGATATTTTAAACTTGACAATTATTGCTAACCTTCTGTCTTAGTTAGGGTTGCTATTTCTATAATGAAACACCATGACCAAAATACTTGGTGAGGAAAGGGTTCATTTGGCTTACATTTCACATCATAGTTCGTGATCAAAAGAAATCAGGACTGTGACTCAAGGAAGGCAGGGATGTGGAGGTAGGAGCTGATGCAGAAGCCATGGAAGGGTGCTGTTACTGGCTTGCTCCTCATGTCTTGCCAAGCCAGCATTTTTTGGAACCCAGGTCTACCAGCCCAGGGATGGCACCACCTACAATGGACTGAGCCCTCCTGCATCAACCATCAATTAATAAAATGGACTACAGCCAGAACTTATAGAGGCATTTTTTTCCAGTGAGGTCTCTCCTTTTAGATTACTCTAGTTTGTGTCAGGCTAACATAAAAGTAGCCAGGACACCGTCATAGAGGCATGGAAAGACGTATAATTTCATCTAGAAGAAGGGAAGAGAGGATGTGAATCTCTGTGCATATTAAATGAGACTGTCATGTGCAGTCTTTTGGCTCTTCATTGGTGAGGATGGGAAGCTGGTACCTATGTGTTTGGGGTTTACTCTCATCATATCCACAGGAGTTGTGTGCCCACTGTCCTCTAAGACTTTGTTCTGCATATGGACCAGCACATGCTGGGAGAAACTTGGCCTCTCTTCTAAGATTACTAGTTCAGAATTTTCATGCCATTCCAAGGTGAATGACTCTGTAGTCCAAATTTAGTTGATTCTTCTCCTTATATCCAAGAGTAATAATATCCCCTCAAACTATTTCCTTCACTATCTCATTAGCTCTCTAAAGCTCTCATCTGACTTCTTCCTCAGTAGATCACCTTTTCAATTCCTCCATTTTGAAAAGCAGTGTTGCTTCTCTTTTTTAAAAAAAATCTCTTCATTTTATTGGAGAACAATCAACAAATAAAGTTATTATACACAATTATATGTGTAAAATGATATTTTGACATATGCATGTGAAATGAAATGACTGCCATGATCAAGCTAATTAACCTATTACCTCAGTTACTAATTTAAAAATAGCATTTGAAATCTACTCTCAGCAAATTTCAACCAAACACCACAGTACTGTGTACTTGTGCTATGTTCTCAATTTCCATAGTTTATTAATATAACTATTTTTTATTCATCTATCTCCATGATCCCATTTTCACATCAGTTTCCTCTTAACCTCAGCTGTACCCAATCACCGGTTCACTTTGTGAATCTATGGGTTTGGCATTTTATAATTTCTTATGTGAGAGAAAAACCACTTGTTTCTCTAAGTCTGACAGTTAGTTCATTCAGTACAGTGTCCTCCATATTCACCTCCATCATTATAAATGAAGAGATTTCTTTCTTATTGAAGGCAGTGTGTAGATACAGACCCCACTTCATATGCTTGCCCTCTGATAAGATTTCAGGTAGTGTTACAGTGGGCATGCTTATTAGTGACTTTTGAGTGACTGGGCTCAAGTGCTGATCAGAATGATGTAAAAGAAGTAGCCAGGGAGATAGATGGCTTAATAGAGAAATGAACTTGTCATTAGATTAATAATCTGAGTTCAGTCACTAGTTCCCACATGGTGGAAGATGAGAATGAACTCATACAAGTTGCTATCTTCTGACTTCCACACATGCAGTGTGCCACTAGTGTTTTACACACACATGCATGCACACACACACACAACTGGGATTAAAATTAAAAAGAGATTTATTTACTTTATGTATATACACTGTAGCTCTGTTCAGACATATCAAAAGAGGGCATCAGATCTCATTACAGATGGTTGCGAGCCACCATGTGGTTGCTGGGAATAAAACTCAGCACCCTGGAAGAGCAGTCAGTGCTCTTAACCTCTGAGCCATCTTTCCAGCCTGGGATTAAAAATTTTATAGGAGAAACTATTTAACTCAAACTTGCAGAGGGCTCACTGAGCCAAATAACATATCTGTCACTTCATATAAATATAGTGTTCAGTGATGAAAATACTAATTTTCAGTGTTCACTTAATGGTCACTCCTCTCTGTGTTTTTGAGTCCATGGTGGGGCAGAACATCATGGTGGTGGAAGACTGTAAAAAGAGGTACCAATCACTGTGTGGTAAACAGGACAGAGAGGACAAGAACCTCTTCTTGGGAGGGTCGGGGAGCAAGTGCAACTTTCAAAAGTGTATCCCTTGGCACTAACTTCCTCCAGGTGGATCTTATTCCCTTAAATTCCCTTCATATCACAGCTGGGAGACCAACCCACGAGTCTATGGAAGTCATTGTGCATGTACCTATAAAATTTTATCTTAATTTTTATGATGAGGACAGAAGAGGAATCAAGTATCTTTCTGTCACTCCCCACCTTACTTTTTTGAGACCAGGTATCTCACCGAACTGGAAGCTTTCCATTTTGGCTAAGTCGACTAGTTAGCAAGCTCCTAGGTCTTCCTGTCTCAGCATCTCCCCGGAGTGCTGGGGTTCCAGGCACCAGCAGCTCTGCCCAGCTTTAGCTAAGGTTTTGATGTCAGGTTCTCAGGCTTGCACGGAGCATGCACTTATCCACTGAGCCATCTTCACTACCCCTCTGCTGTCCTATAAAACAGAAGTGGCAACGGTGAGCATCATTCCCTTCCTCCTGAAGCGGGAGGAGGGGAGACATTTTAGTGTGTAACTACAGAGTATGATGTTAGTTGTGGGCTCTCCAGATATGCCTCTGTTACAGTGAGGCAGGTTTCTTTTTTTTTTTTTTATTAACTTGATTGTTTCTTATATACATTTCGAGTGTTATTCCCTTTCCCGGTATCCGGGCAAACATCCCCCTCCCCTCTCCCCTTCCTTATGGGTGTTCCCCTCCCAACCCTCCCCCCATTGCCGCCCTCCCCCCACCAGTCTAGTTCACTGGGGGTTCAGTCTTAGCAGGACCCAGGGCTTCCCCTTCCACTGGTGCTCTTACTAGGATATTCATTGCTATCTATGAGGTCAGAGTCCAGGGTCAGTCCATGTATAGTCTTTAGGTAGTGGCTTAGTCCCTGGAAGCTCTGGTTGCTTGGCATTGTTGTAAGTATGGGGTCTCGAGCCCCTTCAAGCTCTTCCAGTTCTTTCTCTGATTCCTTCAACGGGGGTCCTATTCTCAGTTCAGTGGTTTGCTGCTGGCATTCGCCTCTGTATTTGCTGTATTCTGGCTGTGTCTCTCAGGAGCGATCTACATCCGGCTCCTGTCGGTCTGCACTTCTTTGCTTCATCCATCTTGTCTAATTGGGTGGCTGTATATGTATGGGCCACATGTGGGGCAGGCTCTGAATGGGTGTTCCTTCTGCCTCTGTTTTAATCTTTGCCTCTCTCTTCCCTGCCCAGGGTATTCTTGTTCCCCTTTTAAAGAAGGAGTGAAGCATTCACATTTTCATCATCCGTCTTGAGTTTCATTTGTTCTAGGCATCTAGGGTAATTCAAGCATTTGGGCTAATAGCCACTTATCAATGAGTGCATACCATGTATGTCTTTCTGTGATTGGGTTAGCTCACTCAGGATGATATTTTCCAGTTCCAACCATTTGCCTACGAATTTCATAAAGTCGTTGTTTTTGATAGCTGAGTAATATTCCATTGTGTAGATGTACCACATTTTCTGTATCCATTCCTCTGTTGAAGGGCATCTGGGTTCTTTCCAGCTTCTGGCTATTATAAATAAGGCTGCAATGAACATAGTGGAGCACGTGTCTTTTTTAT